>NC_053448.1:45888363-45998420 GCF_007990345.1 Gossypium hirsutum | reverse complement strand
TCATTTTATTTTTTTTTCCTTCATTGCTATTACGCCTCTATTCCATATCAACCAAAAACACAGCAATTATATTATCTACTAAGTCAAAAATACATATTCTAATAATTGATCAGTTGAACCAATTAGATCGAAAATTGATTGAGTTATTGGTCCAAAGAGTTAGATCGATTGACTTGCAAATCGATACAAATTGGTTGGATCAGATTAAAAAATTGATAGAATTAATTTATTATATTTTTAACATTTTTTCTTTTTTAAAGTTCTTATTATTATTTAAATAATTTATCTAATTTAACCTATAAATCGATGTCATAATTAATTCACCTGTGGTTACTAGTCAACTTGATTGGACATGTATGCTTTCCAATTAGGAAATTTTTTTTTCCTTCTTCCATTAGTACTTCTCTTGGATTGTGTTTTCTTGGTTTTCCATGATTTGACAAAGGTTGATTAAAAATCATATGACAATAGGATAAGGATGTTTTTTCTTCATCAAAAGATGAAAAGATTACACACAAACCTTATACCAACATAATGTGATCTCATATATCTTATTGTCACAACTCAATAGCTTGTTGATAGTTTTTAATATTATGGGTCGGCATTTCTATTTTGCTGACAGTTTTTAACATTCTAATTACTATATTGAGTTACGAATGAGGTAATTGGATATGATAAGCTACTCATGCACGTGTTGTTGAAATACCATCTTAGCAAGCCAGTGTGGCTATTCTTTAAAAAGAGAAGCAAGTGAATGTCCAGTGCCTAAACATTCAATTCTTTGTCTGCATTTATTTTTTTAAGGCGTGATCAATAAAATCAACTCAACGTTTGAAGAAACCCTCTACATGTTTGCTACAACTATAAATACAACGTATCCAAGAAAAAGACACCCATAACTGACGCTACCCCTCAACTGCATCATTATCCTTATACTTGTTAAACATGGCTTTCACTAGACAATATTGCAACAGGTATGGTGATCAGTTTATCTGGGGACTAGGCCCAGATGGTGGTACAGGCTGACCTTTCGGAAGCATAGTTCCAAGACTCCTATAGCTTGACCCCAATATATTCTCAGCTCGGAATGCAGAAAAACTTTGCCAGAGACGAGGGCCTTGCACGACACTGTGAACCTACCGAGAGAAAGAGAGCAATGCCAATGGCTAGAACAATGAACAAGTTCACCAAGGTCTTCGATAATGATTGGTTTAACTTTAAATTCCCATTTTGGAGTACATTGTATTAATACGAGTGGAGAAATGAAGGGTTATATATAAATACGGTTGGTAAGGTTTTCCGTGCATAAAAGGTGGGCCGGCTTGTCAACTGGGATTTTGTTACTACAGCCTGTATGTATGGGGTCACGTTTGGTTGGATGAAGCATGCAATTGCCGGCTGATTTTGGGGATTGCTCATTTTTTTGGTTATAAAATTCCCGGAATTCCTGAAGGCCGGCTACTTGTTGCTGCTGAAATGGAAGACCTAATGTTGTTCTTTCCACGGGAGATAGGGGGCAATGTAGTTCACAAATACAATTCAAAGTTGAAATCACAATGCAATATTTCATCATAGGTAACATCTCACATCCACTTGTTTTTTTTTTTTTCTCATTTGTTCCTTAAACTTCTAATGTTCACTTGAAATTGAGTTATCAAGCTTCATAATGGTAAGTAGAACAAAAATCATGCTAGCCAACACATAGCTATAAATAATAGCATATACATGCTTAGGTTCATTTTGAAAGAAATGAAGTCCAAAATGTTCCTTGTACCAGAGCTGCTCCCACGTTCTAAGATTATAAAATACATGCGACTATGAGAGAGGCATCAGGCTCTTCTCAGAAAATTAGTTTAAAACATCCCTTACAATTTGAATAGAGGTGTATCAGCTTTTGTATTTTTGTTTTATTATATAATTTAGGAATCATAATATTAATATATAAAATTTATACGTTAGTCTTAATTTTTAATTATCTCATCATCAATTAAAAACTAATTACAAATAGGTTGCTCGTTAAACTTTAAATTAAATATTGGGAATAAAACAAAAATCTCTTTTTCTCATACCCTTTTTTTATGGATAGTTATAATCATTATCTTCCACGTTCAAAAATTAAGAAAACAATTGGAAAGGGCTCCAAGCTATTTAAGCTCCCAAATCGAATAAGTTATAATAATTGTTAAAACTGTTAAAGTTTTAGAAAATTGCCATGGAATTATTGAAGTTTTAGTGCTTATTATGAATTGTTAAGCCTTAGTGTGAAAATGACTAAATTGTAAAAACTAATTGAAGTTTGTACATAGAACTAAACAAATAAAGAAAATTGACTGTAAAAAAAGAATAGGAGTCCTACTGTATAATAGTAAATAGGAATCAATTTGAAGCTTAAATGAAAGTTTGTTTCTATTTTAAAGACTAATGAATACATTGAAAAATATTGTAATTAATAATTGAATGTAAATTGGTTGATTATTGATAGTGTATTGTTGATGTAATCCGCATCTAACGTCAATTGGAAATGTTCGAAGACATTTTGGTAAACAATGCCTTATCAGTTTAGAAACTGTCTTATTGAAAAAATTTGATAAACATTTACAAGATAAAGAGATAATTTATGTTGACTTGAAAATATTTACATTACCATCTTATTTATATAAAACAAATAAAAAAATAAAAACATTTTTCGTAAAAACTTTTACGTGAAACAAACATTCCTTTACCTCTCACAATTTTTATGTACAATGAATCGATATTAATTGATAATAAATGGAATGCAATCTTGATAAATAAAAATAAAAATAGAACCCAAGAAATTAACAATTTCGAGTTTAATAATCATGTGATTAGATCAATAATTATTTTTTATATTTAAATAAAGTCATGGACATTTAAAAATAATAAGTGAAACGTTCCTTAACTCCCAAAATACTGCTTCATCTGCAATTGCCTCATTCACCCTCACCATCATACCTACTCCCTTAAACCAAGACTTCCATCACCTACTGTTAGCCCTCAATTTCATATCACTGGGTTTAATAATACATGTGGCGAAACGTGATTGGATCAAAATTATTTGAGAATATGATAAAAGGGGATTAGAGAATTTTTTTTTTTTAAAAAAGTGAAAGAAGTGATTTGAAGATTTCAAGTTTGTGGATTGGAAATGTTGCATTGAATCTGGACAGTTGAAATTAGTTGCCGACACAAGGCAACATATTAGAAAATCAGGAGATGGAGCATAGGCAAGTAGAGTAAGGTTCAAATTGACATTTAGGCTTTGTCTCGAAAATCTCAACCCTGGAGTGAAGAGGGTGAGGAGGCTTCATTTGTGGTGCCAACATTGTCGCAAATGGACGCTGGAGTCTGGTGGCGACACGTTTGAGTGACAGCTGTTTATTTGACTTGGACTTGGAAGATGAATAAAACCATTCACCCACTGTTTGTATTTCCAAATCTCCAACTTCGGGTGAATGCATCAATTTCCTTTATTTATTTGGCTTCCCCATTATTTTATCAATGTTATAATTAAGTTTTTTTTGTCATATCATAAATTAATTTCTCTAATTTTAAATTCCATAAGAAAAATCTAATTTCTTTATCTTTTTGTTAAACTGGATATTAATATACTGCTCTTATTTTCATTCGATTAGAAGTAATTTAATCTCTTTACTATTAAAAAATTAATTGGGAATTACCGAGATCGAAACATTAAAAAGTATTACTATAAATCACATATATGTATATATTACTGGCTAGTCCTTAAATATTTTCTGTGGTACGAATGAAGTTAGAAAACTTTTTGGAAAGCAGAATTAATTAAGTTGTTTTAGAGTTAAACATGACGATGTCAATAATTTATATATATTTATAATTTTTAAGGGCAAAATGTATTTTAGTTTTTACTCGATTAAGTTTGTAAACAAAAGAGGCTAATTTTACAAATTTACATTTTAGGGAGTGGGCCCCTGACCGACAGTGAATAAAAAAAGCCATGCATGTTTTATAGTTGAATGGAATTCTTCAACGGGCTTTAACTACCATATCACCTTTCCTTATTAAAATAAAAAAGATGGATACAAATCTCTTTTGAGAGCACTAACCCCTTCTTTAGTTAATTAATTGGATGCACACAGTCAAACTAACTAAACCATTCAGCATTAAGCAGGAATGGCTTGGTTTGAGTATACTTCATTAAATAGAAGTCCAAATGTGTAACAGGATGATACTCGTAAAAACGTACGCCCGCAACTCTTCACATGGAATCTTCGCAATGAATCCTTTTTTTATTTTCAAATCCTATCCTCCACTTTCCATCATGTTTTTAGAGCAATTTATGGACTAACTCGCTGATGTGAGGCTTTACAATTCCACCCCTTAGAAATTTGTGCACATCCTTCCTGAATTGTTGGTCTTGGATCATCATCCCACTCTCCCCAGACAATTCTACCAAACACCACACCACACCTCTACCTTTATTATTTTTAAAACTCCTTTTTCCAACAAATGAAAGTGGAGGAGCATATCATTAGCGCCAAAACAAAACATATGCCTAACCTATCTTTCAAACTTTTTAAAGTACACATCATTATTGAATTGCATCAACTACTCTTTCTTCTTCTCATTTACCCCAACATTTTAGTTAGAGACAATGAGTTTCTCACATTGCCAATTAATGCATTCTTTCTAACAAGACAAGAGTAAGAAAATGAATGCGTTGTGGCGTAAGGATTGGAGTCAGAGTCGAAAGTAAATATGTGAATCATTATGTTTGTTACTAAATATATTATTTACCCCAACCATCAGTTCAGTTCAGTTAAGTGGTCCATAGACTTGTGCAACAGACAAGGTTTTTAGACTGGTCTTGTTTTTATTTGGTTGGTGTGCCACCAATAATTCAAGAGTGCCGCTACCCCTACTGTTCTGGCTGGACCATCGCTTCAACCCTTCCGTAGTTCCTATTTCCTACCTTACTCTAAACATCAACTAAACCATAAATGAGTCATTTAAAGATTCAATTTAGCCTCCGCTTTTCAATGGGATCAACTTATTCAATACTCCAAATTTGTTGGCCCACTTTTTAATTATTTTATAATACTAATATATATTCATTTATTATTTTTACTCCATTAATTTTTTCTGAACGACAACTTAAATAGGAAAAGATTTTAAAAAAATTTAATTTTTGAAAAACCAAATAAATATACCTTAAAAACCAATAACCTGTTGATTTGATTCAATGGCAAGAGTATTAGGTTATAGCGCATAATCTCTACTCCAATTATCAAAAAGAAAAACAAAACACTAACAAATATTTTATTTCTTTTAATATTTTTTTATAAAATCTTTAAAAAAAAATTAACCATCTACCTAAAAATCTATTTTAAAAAAAAATCGCTCCCACAAAACACTCACTCCAAAATAAAATACTACATTTAAATTTTACTATGTATATTTACATTTTTCTTTAACACATAAAAAATTATTTTATTACTCACATATTGAATATGAAGTAATCTATTAATATTACAATATAAACATAAAAGATATGTTAAATATTTATATTTTAATATTGATAGATAGTTATTATTAATTACTTAATTAAAATTAAAATATTTTTCAAAATTTTAAATACAAATGAACTTATTATATTATTTTCAAAATATGAATACATGGTAAAAGAATTGAAACTTATATTTAAAATTAAATCAAACTTTAAAAGTTATTTTGATACTCATGGGTGTCGAGCTCAGTTATATGTATTGTGCTGTCAAGTTTTCGTATCCTACTCGAATATCAAGTAGTGATTATGGAATGATTAAAGAAGCTCGACACCAATGGGTATCGATTTCCGTGTAAAATATTTAAAATTTAAATTATATCAATATAGTTGCTTTGTAACACTCTAGATAATATTTAAACAAAACCTAATATCTGCGGGTTTTGCATAAAAATTAAAAAAAAACGTAAAATTATAATTCATAATCGATTATTTGAAGAGGAAAATAGAAATTAAAATGACCTTGCTACACATTGGTGTCAAGGTCCTATGGAAAATCCTAACGAACCCTAATCCTAAAACATTAAATAGCCCATGCCACTTGTTAGTTTTCCACAAAAACTAACATTCCTCTACATTCTATGTTATTACATGCTAAGCTTTTCTAAATCCAAATTTCCAATCAAACATAATGGTTGTCCCATATTGATATTAAAAGAACGACAGTTGGTTAAAATGCAACAACAATGGAGTATTCTCTAGCAACTTGATGCAGCAGTAATATGAAAATAAATCCGCCTGACAATAGAATCATTCATCACTTAAAAGAAATTAGGTTTTATTGTACTAACCAAATTCAAAATTTTACTTTCATACTGAACTTCATCTATGCTTTGAGTGAACGATGGAGACCTGAGATCTACATTTTCATCTCCCATGTAGTGAAGCAACAATAATGTTGGAAGATGTAGCATTACTAACATGCCTTCTATTGGACAAGTGTCCAGTAATGGAAATTCCTTAGTATAATCTACGGGAGCTCCTTTTTCGAGCACTAGGAACAAGTATCGACCTTAAGTCTAATTTCACTAGGCTTTGAATTAAGTTAACATGGTTGAAGAGTCGCTTTGAACATTTCCCAAAGAATTCAACATCCAAAGATATTCAACATCATGTTAAAGTTATTCTTCAGTTGATTAGAGGTGAGTTGATGCCAAAAAAGCTTCGCAAATTCGTTAACTCCAGATATCTTCAATTGTTATATAATTTTGAAATGATTAGAACATACAGTTAAGGATCTATGGTTTGGGTATGGCTACATAAGGCATCATGTAAGGTATGTAGGGTGGGAAACAATAAAGTAATTGGTTGCCTTTTGATTTTACAAGTGTGCGAGTGGTATTGACTTCCATAGATTGAGTTTATACCCTTACAGAATCTCAATTTCTCTATTGCTAGAAGATAAAATTAGAAGCATATGTTATAAATTTAATGGCATTCTAAACATTTTATATTGATACCAATCGTTGAGATTTTAATAGGTGGTCCAACTATTGTGACCATACAATTTACTAGAAGAATGGCATCACAAGTACAAGTATCTATTGATGTTAAATCAAATAATTCAAAAATGTTTTAATGCATGTGCGCACATAAATGTTTTAATGCATGCATATTACTTATACGCTTCTCTTGCATCAAGTGCCATCATTTTGATCAAATTGTATGATAGTATTGGATGGTCTAAAAAATTCTCATAGATGATAGAATAAATGCCCTAGTGGTAATTGGACTGCACTTGGGGTATACGAGTTAATAAAGCAAAACCAAATACAACTAATTGCTTTGTAAAGGTTTTCCTTTATGTTAGTACAAATAACTTATAAGTTGTTCAAAGTACTAATAGGATGAAGCCATGGAATAAATAAGGCTTTGCAAAGGAATTGCAAACAAGTTGCAATTATGGAATTCTTATGCATCAAGTTATGTTCTTAAAAATGTTCTTAGTCAATGTATTGCCAAGATGGGGCACTAATAATGCGTTATAGACTAGCATATGTTAAGCCATCATGTATGGGATGCATGCAATCAATTCTAGATGTCAAACTATGTAACACAATTGAGGATATCAATGTGTGCTTATTTTGAAACAAGTTCATTGAACATGACTCGTTGTGAACTCTATTCAATAGAATCACTTAAAAGTCTTAGAATAAGTTCTCACACGACCATCATGTAAATGAGTTCTTTGACTTGAGAAACTAGGTCATCTTATATACAAATAAGTTCTCAAGGTATGGCTTGAGAAATTTTCTTTCATCTCCTACCTTTAAACCGACTACCATCATAGAAAGAAAAACATGAAAGCTTCAAGGGTTTCAACTTTTTCGGCCAACATAAGGTATGTTTAATTAAGTCATGTTCTTGTAATTTTTATGTTTTTAAGGTTATGAGAACTTGATTTAGCTAACCCATGTACCAATTTATAAAATTGTTAAAGTTTTTAAAAGTTGTCATTGTTGATTTCTTGAAAAATTTGACATTTGATGTGGTAAGTTCATACGGTGTTTATTTATTTAGGTTTTTATATATTTGATTTAGATATATATATTTGATTGTGAATGAATTGGTTGTGAATTTGTATAAATACTAGAATTAGATTAAATTGAAAATTAATGTTATATGTATAAAAGATACCCATTTGAACTTAGTGAATGTTAGGATACAATTGGCATGCCAATAGGGTCTTATGCGCGCTTGCACGAGATTGATTATAGATGTTACTGAGATCAAGCATTTGTTGCAGACTCGCAAATACATTTGACATAGGTTTAGCTCGGACGAGTAACCTGATGTCGTTATTGTAACACCCCTTACCCGAGACCGTTTCCGGAGTCGAGCACGAGGCATTACTTAGCTTATCTTACCAATTCGGAGCATAAAAACTAGGTTTGAAAATTTATTTCACTATTTACAGCAAATCTGTCCAATCGCGCAGCAGTTACTAAATTAATTATAACTTGAGCTACAGAACTCGAAATTTAATTCCGTAAATTTTCCCTGAAACTAGACTCATATATCTACTCACCATAAAATTTTTAGAATTTTTGGTTCAGCCAATTAGTACAGTTTATTAGTTAAAGTCTCCCCTGTTTCACCATTTGACTATTCTGACCTCTTGTTACTAAAAATAAGTTTTCTCACTGTAGGATTTTCATATGAAGTTCTTACTTGTTTCTACAGAAAATAGACTCATTAAGGAATCTAAGCATGTAAATTTCAACTCATAACCATTTTTGTACAATTTGTAATTATTTTCTAAACTCAGAACAGGGGACTCCAAAAACAGTTCTGACCCTATCTTACTAAAATTCACATATCTTAAAATATAAATTTTCTTTTTCTACACCGTTATTTTTCCATGAAAATAGACTCAACAAGATTTAATTCCATATATCATTCACCCTCTAATTCATTTTATACTATCTTGGGTGATTTTTCAAATTCACGTCACTGTGCTGCCTGAATTCTGTTTTTTTGCAAAATTTTATCCTTTCATGATTTCCATGCATAATTTATCACCTAATCTTTCATAACAACAAACACCTTCATCTTTAACCATTTTAATGACCATACATCATCAAATACTTACACATCACTCATTAGCAAAATCATCATTACAAACATACAAAATAACTAAATCCCTATACATGCCATAACTCAAACGTGTTTCGATATAAAATACCGAGCAGTTGTAGTTGATAGTGTGGACGATCTCCGACTTCTTTAGGATCCTTGAAGTAGCTTTGCAATACTATAAGAGAAAGAGAAATAAAAGAAGTAAGCATAAAGCTTAGTAAGTTTACTAGCAAATAAATAACAATATTTAACTTAAATAATTAAACTCAATGTCTATATCTGTAGTTTACTCTTTAGTTAATCTCATACTAGTTCTCTTACTTGTTTACTTAGAATACTTGTGTGCATAACTTACTCAATCCTTGCTGCATCGTTGAACATCAATTGATAGTATAATAAGTTCTTAAGCCTCACAACTTACCTGAGCTTGCCATTTATGCTTTAAACTGAACTTTCATGAACATGATTCATTTACAAGCCCGTTGAGCTACATTGGAATAATAAGGATACTCGGGTCTCTTCTGATAATAACATGCCAAAGCCATGTCCCAGACATGGTCTTACTTGGGATGTTCTCATGTTGGTGCCCATGCCATGTCCCAGACATGGTCTTATAGGGGACCTTTCATCTCGGTGCCAACGCCATGTCCAGACATGGTCTTACATGGGACCTCTCATCTCGGTGCCAATGCCATGTCCTAGACATGGTCTTACATGGGACCTCTTTACCCAAATGTCATGACATTCGTATCTAGTACCATCCTTATGTATCAACGGGACTTTTTAATTTTAATTCTCTATCATTTCATGCTTAGATCATCATCAAATAAATTCATAAAATAAATTCATAGTTGCTGGAAAATAACAGCATTGATAATAAATATTGAAATATTGCATTTATTTACCGTAAACTTACCTCGGTACCAATTATAGCCAAATTCACCAACTTAGTCTTCAACTTTATTCTTCCCTTTGTCTAACCTCGAGTTTCGTACTTCTTGATCTAAAATAGTAAATTTAACTTATTTAATAATCACATTCATCAAAACAGCCCTCGACTCTAACTTTTTCAAAATTACAATTTTGCCCCTAAACTTTTACATAATTACATTTTTGCCCCAAGGCTCGGAAATTAAACTTCATCTCTTATTCTTATGTTTTATAACATTCTGAACATTTTTCCCTTCTATGGCAACATCAAATTCCCACTCTAACATGTACTTATGAACATTAGGTATTTTTACCGATTATGTCGTTTTACTCGTTTTCACTTAAAATCGCTTAGCAAAAGTTGTTTAACATAATTTCTAGCCTCATATTCTATCATAAAACATCAAAATAAACACTTTTCACCTATGGGAATTTTTCCAAATATAAATCCTAGGTTAAATTATTGCTAGAATAAGCTAAATTAAGCTACCGGGACTCCAAAAACGTAAAAAACATTAAAAACGGGACTTGGGATCACTTACTATGGAGCTTGGAAGCTTGAAAACCCTAACTATGGCTTCCCCCCTTGCTGATTTCGTCCAAATGAAGAAGATGATGATTTTTGCCATCTTTTTCCCTTTTAATTCATTTTAATTACTAGATTACCAAATTGCCCCTAACTTAAAAATTTTCTATTTCACTTATCTCATGTCCATTTTTGTCTACCAAGTTACCAATGGTATAATTACCATATAAGGACCTCCAATTTAAAGTTTCATAACAATTGGACACCTCTAACATGTAGAACTCAACTTTTGCACTTTTTACAATTTAGTCCTTTTGACTAAATTGAGTGCCCAAACGTCGAAATTTTCGAACGAAATTTTCACGAAATCATTTTGTGAAATTTTAGACCATAAAAATATAAGAAAAATAAAATTTTTCTCATCGGATTTGTGGTCCCGAAACCACTGTTCCGATAACCTCAAATTTGGGCCATTACAGTTATAAAGGTTTAGCCCGGACGAGTAACCTAATATGTTTATATTCAGCTCAGATGAGCAACTGGTGTGGGTAGATACTTGTGCATCCAAGTTCATTTACTAGGGTTTATTGTGAGAAATAGTTTATACGAAATGAGAAATTGAAATGATATATAATGACCTTGATGTTCACATAGAATATATTGAATTGAACTTGAATAATGTGTTGGAATATTGACTTTGACATGTTTGTAATTGTATCATCCCATTATTGAATAGGTTTCGAACTTTGTTAATTGAAATAATATGAATTAGCATGATATGTGATTGTGGTATCATATTATTAAATTATGAGTTAAAACTCACTTTTTGATGTTTGATTTGTCATGTCTACCCAAACCATGCCAAGTTGTGGTAGCTTATTGCACTTAGATAAAAGATAATGTAATTTTTGTTTAATATCCTATGAATTTACTAAGCATCTTATATGCTTACCTAGTTTGTTTCCCTTTTTCCTTGTAGTTTATCACATTGCTGAGCACATCAAGCCAGATAGTCTTAAAGCTCACACTATCTCCATTTCGATAGCTATTTGATAAATTTGAATCAAAGGTTGTGGCATGCATATAAACGATGTGGTGTTTATCTTAGTATGTAAATGTGTTTACTTTGTGACAAGTTTGTCTTAACCATTACCTATTACGTTGAATTTGTGTTTTAGATTGCTTATGGTATTAAACATATATGTGTTGTAATGCTAAATGATGGGGTGATATATAACTATATATATGGCATGTGAAATGGCGTGGAATGAGGTAGAAATGGTAGCTTGGTTAATAGGAGATTAAGATGAGAATGTATTTGAACATTTGTAACTTAATGTATGCTTGTAAAATGTGACCTAATTTTGATGGTTGATAGTTATGTTTAAAGCTTAGAAGCCATAGATGAGCATAAGGTGAACAAGGTTATGTAAATGAAGTGAAATAATGACATGTTTTAATATGAATTAGCATAGGTAAAGATTGGTGATTGAATGGCTTGGTTGATATATTGTTCATGACATTGAAATGTTTAAATCTAATTGATGAATAGGTGTAGAATGTTTGATATAAAGTTGAAATTGTATGTTTGAACTCATTTGGTATGTTTTGGTAGGTTTTAAGACAATTGGAAGTGATATTTAGGTGTATCTTTTGATTGGTTGTATTTAGAAAATATGAAATAGGTACCAAAATGTACATTTTACCAAAAATAGAGATCACATCGCGACCTCGGATTTTGGATGTCGCAATGTTGCCATTACAATAAGTGACGTCGTCGTGAGCTTGGGCTTGCCATTATGACGTGACATATTGTGATGGCCACGTCATGACTAGAACCGAATGAAGTCGCAACGTCAATCCATACATTTTAAATTTTTTACAATTTGGTCCTATTTCATGTTCAGGTTGACAAAAGAGCTTTCGTAAGCTCGATTAAGACTCAAAATTGACTGTTTAGCATGATTTGAATGTGATTGACACTTAATTGCATGTGTGGATGATTATTTACCATGTATTTGACTGTAGATGCTTTAGTATCGAATGTAACATCTTGTAGCCCGAACCCGATGATTGGGTCAGGTAAGGGGTGTTGCCCTTCTCTTATCAAGGATCTTATAGATTATGAGGCACATACGTTGAAGTAGGATGTTATTCAAATATTTTTTAATTGGGAGGAATGTAAAGCCGTTTTGAAGTTTCAAATTAGGCCTCTAGAATCGAGTAACAAGATGGTATGACACTTCACTAAGAATGGAACCTATAGTGTTTGTTCTGGTTATTGTGAACTTTCCCTTTTTTTCCTAGGGCACTTCCCATGCCAAGTGCCTCCTCAGTCGAGAATGAGAATTTCACTAAATGTTGGAAAAACTTTGGAAACTTCAAACTTCACCGAAAGTTGAGCATTTTCGTTGAAGATCTTATCACAATGCAATTGCTACAAAGCATTACTTTAACAAATGTATGAGGGGGTGGATCCTAATTGCCCTTAATGTGATGAGGAGAGGGAAACCATTAAACATGTTTTTTCTTTTGCCCTTTTACAAAAACCACGTGGGGAGCCTTGGGTTTCAACTATAGCCTCCATAGAGAAGGGTTCTTGAGCATCAAAGATTGGTGGGATGATATTTTCAATTCCTTTCCATCCTTTGGTTAATTTTGCTCTAAGAGCCTTGTGAAGTGCTTATGTTGGTATATATGGAAAGCTTGCAACAAATTGGTATTTAACAAAGCTTCAATCAATTCGGTGAGGGTATGGCATGATGCACTCTAGGATTTTACTTCTCTTAACAACCTTACCTATAACCCAGTAAGGTCGACAACTCAAGATCACCCTCTTCCAGCGTGGATGGTCTCTCATCATTCCTTTGTTAAAGGAAATTGTGATGCTTTCTATGACCCAACGACTAACAAATTTGGTATTGGAGGAGTGTTTAGGGACCATTGTAGAATGGTTGTTGATGGATGGGTTGATGTTGTAAAAATTGCCTCTATTGAGATGGCCCTTGTCATCTTTGCTTGAATATGTGGGAACAATAGAGGATGAACTAGAGTTGATTGTAGAAATGTTATCAATTGTATCCGTGCGCCCATTCTTTTGCTTCTTGGAATACTTTTGCCATTGATTAGGATATTATTTCCGTTCATCAACATATTATCTTCTGAATGATTGAGTATACTAACTTGTCTTACTTCTTGCTTTGTAACTGCTTGTACAGGAAAAAAAGGTGAGAAAGATAACACATTCACTGTGTAAGTTCAGAAGTAATTTACATGATTGTTAACAGATACTTTTGTTTTAAAATTTGAAAGTAATAATTGAGATATACACTAAAATTTCTTGAATAGCTTGGACCTTCCGGCTGCCCTCTGTACATATGATACAAAAGGTAAAGCAATCCAGTTTTGGAATGTTATAGTGCCAATACGACATAGTTTCGACCAGACCAATAATGCCCTAAAAAGTCCCAAATAACCATCACATGGCCCCTGAAGTAAAAAAACACACGCACACACATAACGACAACAATATTAACGGTCGAATACTCGAATGACAAAAAAGCCCCTGGCTCCCTCCAAGTACGATGACGCGGAATTAACGCCTTAACCGTCGGTGGACCCGCAAATACAGTGGCACCGAGGTAAATAACACCAAAACCAGTGGATCCCATAGTCACAAGAAAATATAAAAAAAAAATAGAACGTTAGCCTCTTTTCTCTGCTTCCTCTGCTTCTATATTTGTAGGAAGCTCTCTCAACACTGTCTTCAAGACTATCAATATTCAATGCTAATATAAACTGTCGGCAGAAGTAGCTTCCTTCCTCTCTTGCCCTGCATTTTCTTCCCACCTACTTTTTTCCTTTCACTTTCCTTTTTGTCCACTTAACCTGCACCGCCTAAGGCTGAACAAGTGGTGGCGCCGCCTGTTAACACAATGCAGCGCCGCGGTGGATTCGGTGGGATTGTTACATTATGCTGCCTAGTCTTGTTTCAGTGTTCAATGGTGTCTACTGCGGTCCCTGTGCCGCAACACAAGGTAGACCTACATTGGTACCCTGCCACTGCCACTTGGTACGGCAGTCCTGACGGCGATGGTAGCGACGGTAAGTGCCCGCCACTGGCTTCCGTTGCCGTTTTGTCACATTTTTGTTCAATGCATTCTAGATCTGTAACTGGATTTCTTTTAGTTTCTTTACGGTTTTTCTGTAGAGTCTACTGGTAGATTACTAATCTAGTAGTAGGGTTCCAAATGAGCTCCAGTTAATTAAAGAAAAATGCTAAATGCGGTGCTCAATTTTGGCTCAATTTTAGTTTTTGTAAAGTGGAATTACTTGAATGGTAGGTTGTGAATGTGACATTGTGCAGGGGGAGCATGTGGGTACGGGTCATTAGTTGACGTGAAGCCGCTGAGGGCCAGAGTGGGAGCGGTAAGCCCGGTGCTGTTCAAGAACGGGGAAGGGTGTGGGGCATGCTTCAAAGTGAAGTGCCTAGACAAGAGCATATGCTCAAGGAGGGCCGTCACCATCATTGTAACTGACGAGTGCCCCGGCGGGTACTGCGCCAATGGCCGCACTCACTTCGACCTAAGTGGTGCAGCCTTTGGCCGAATGGCTATAACCGGTGAGAGTTCACAGCTCAGGAACCGAGGCGAACTCCCAGTCCTTTATAGAAGGTATTTGCTTTGGGACTACCTTTTTGTTTTTCAAGGATCTTTCTTTTTCGTTGTCGCTTCTATTTTGTCACCTTTGTTTTTTTTTTTTTTTTTTCATTTTACCCTTTTTCCTTTACTATTTTCTTCTTTTGTTTCTATCGGTTTTCCTGAACTTTAAACTAAAAAGTGAAATGCTTTTTATTTAAAATTTTATAGGACCCCATGTAAATATCCAGGGAAGAACATTGCCTTCCATTTGAATGAAGGGTCGACTGATTATTGGCTCTCTCTTCTGGTGGAGTTTGAGGATGGAGATGGAGATGTTGGGTCAATGCATATAAGAGAAGTAAGCCCCCCCTTTTTCTCTTTTTCCATAAATTCTACTGTTTTCATTAATTTCAATGCTTTAAAATCTTTTTGACTTCCATGGCCCAATATCAAAAAACGCAAAAGCAAAAGTTAAAAAAAGAAAGAGTGAAAAAAGGGCTCTTTAGGCTCCACAAAATTCAGATATGACTGATTTTAGGAAAATTCTTAGTGCTACATCAATGAATGCTTGCATCTTCAAAGCAGATTTACATGGAAAAAGCTGCTTAATATTTTGTTCAAAAAAGTTAATATCAATGTAGTGCCCATACCTTTAAAAAGATAGTGGCAGAATGTTTTCTATTCCTTGGTTATTATATTATCAACCCTTGGCTCTTCCTAGTATCTTGGATTTGTCTGCTTAAATAGGTTGCATTAGGGCAGCATAACTGTTACTTTATTAAGAAAACATTGCCCATGCTTTTTTATAATGGCGCCAATGTGCAAAGTGCTGAAACCCACTTTTCCCTTCAATTGATTACTCAAGTATTTTCTTGAATCTTGATTCCCTGCATGTGATAATATCAATAGGGGCCAGGCCACACTCGAGTGTGACCTTTTGCTTTCCCTTTTAACCATACGGCAAAACTTGTCATTAGGGTATCTTCCAACTATTCTCATTCAAAATCAAAGTTTCAGCAAGTTTTATGGTGAAAGAAAGCAACACGCATAAATGGGAGTTCTTTTTATTTTTAAACAACTTACACATGTTCAGAAAACAATATTGAGAGGGGAAAAATCGAATGCTATATATTAATAGATATTGAGATATGGATGTTGTTGGCAGGCAAATTCGGATGAGTGGTTAGAGATGAACCATGTTTGGGGAGCAAATTGGTGCATTATAAGGGGACCCCTGAAAGGGCCCTTCTCAGTGAAACTAACAACATTATCAGCAGGAAGAACATTATCAGCGAGGGATGTCATTCCAAGAAATTGGTCGCCAAAGGCAACTTACACCTCTCGCCTTAACTTCAAACTCTAAAAGCCATCACGAAGAGGGAACTAAGCCCCCTTTTTTTATGTCTCCTTAGTCCCCCAAAAGTATTGCTAGTCTGTTTTTTCGTTTTAAAGGGAAAAGGAAGCCGGTTGGACAGCACAACAGCATCCAAGGGTTCTTTATTTCCTTTTTATTATCGTTTCTCTTAAATGGTTTTATTTGGTTCTACAGTGTGTAAGTGTTATTATAGATGAATGTAGCCCTCTCCAAAGGAAAGTGTGCGTTTAGCATTGTTGCTGCCATTCATGTTTGAATGTGGTGTGTGGTGTCGTTGGATTTTCATGAAATTTGGAATATTCAGTGTAATATATTTATATATATGTGTTACATGTGTTGTCAATTGTCTCTATGAAAAAGAAAAAACCTCTATATCTCTATTACTTTATGTTCAATATTAATCAGCAGGACCACATGACGAACTCATGTGAGGTGGGGACTTTGATCCCTTCGTTAAAACTAAGTTCCATAAATAACATTGCAAAATTGATCCATCCTTCATACAAAGTTTTATCCATTTCATTTTCCTCCTATCTTTCTATCATCTGTCTCTAATGTTCAAAGAAAACTTAGGTGAGGATCCCAAATTACATAAGCAATCGAGTTTACATGTAAAAGATCTTGTATCCATGGCTCAAATTTTCGCAAGTCCACAAAAATTATTTTTCATGGTCCGAAATGAGAAGCAAAAATATTTTGATTCCACCATATGTTGGTGTATTTTTTTATTTATATTTCATCAATTCTTTCATTTTACTTTTTTTTTTTAAATTTAATTTTAGATTTTTTGATAATTGCTTCAAGAGTTGAATTGTCTTTTACTCCCTACAATAAAAATAATAATAAATTAATCCCTTTACATAAAAAAAAAAGTATAAATTGATCATTCTGTTATAAACACATTGTTAAATGATGACATTGAAGGTAATATCCAAGGTGGGATTAGTTTTTTTATTTGAAAATAACATTAAATCCAAAGTGGCATATTATGGAATAATAAAAGGTAAAAGTATCATGGAAACTTCTTTAGTATCAATATGACTTGAATTGTATTTTGCTCTATCTACTAAAAAAAGGGGACAAATTAGTCATTGTACGTTAGATCAAAGAACAAATTTATCATTTTATTAAAATTTTTATCTATTTCTACTGTTAAGTGCTGACATGACTAACAAGCAACTAAACAGTGACATGAGCATGTGTACCTTATTCTAACGTTGCAGTATTTTTTAAAAAATTTGTAATTTTTTTTTTTGCAATTATTAAAGAAAACTTTCATGAAGAACCTAAATATAGTTTTTCAAATAAATAAAAAATTAATAGAAATAGAAAAATATTTAAAAATTGTTAAGAATTATAATAAATTATTAAAAATTATTGTGAATATAAATAAATGGGTGTATAGGTTCGAACTTGTACAACCATTTATTCAAGTTCATTTAATTTTTTAAATTCATCCTCGCATTGTACTTTTTATAAATTTGGGAATTTAGTCATTATACTTGTATTTTTAAGAATTTAGCCCTACTTTTCAGATTTTAAAATTCTGGTCCAATTATTAATATTATTAAAATTATTTTGTTAAATTTAAGTTCACCACAATGCCATTTTTTTAGTTACATGGCTATCAAAATGCCATATCAAAATAAATTTTAGAAAATAAAAATTTAAAAACTAAAATTTAAATTTGTAAATAATACAAAAAAAATGAGATATTAAAAACCTTAATTTAGCTCCAATTGATGTGACCACACGTGGAGGAGATCCCACTCAATCTTCATTGAAACTGTTGTCGCGGAAAGAATTTTTACTGAACTATTTTGTACTTATTTAATTCCAATTAAAATATTTAATTATTTTTTTTTGTAGCGGATTCAATATTATTTTACGATAAGCTTAGTTTTTTCAGTTTAAGTTAAATTATGATGAATTAAGTTATTTATAAATAAATTAAAATTTAATTTAGTCCTGCAGGAAGTATTATGATGTGGCATTAAGAAAGTAGGATTGGTTTCCATATTTGAGGGGGTAATTTAATTAGTCAAAATCTTTAGATTAATTATTGTGTAGGGTAGAAATTATGGGCTTGGGTTTGGGTTAGGGTTAGAGTAATATAAATACAACTTTGATCTCTCTATTTATATCTAATCATATTAGCAATATTTGTTTTGCCAAAAGAGAAGTTGAAGTTGATTTAACAAAGTAACTATGTTTTGACTGCATGCATATCTGATTTTCGACTCCAACTGCTTATACAATTCCTAGCAAGACTGGAATTGATGCACCTATAAACCACTTAATTTACCATCAAAAATATACAATCAAAACCCTGAAAACGAAATCCAAACCCTACCCATGGCTTTCCGTTTCTGCATCAAGATTATGCAAGGACAGGAGAATCATTTAGAACCACTTGATTTTGAGATCTCACATCATTTTTTCCACATAAATGTTGAGTTTCGTTACATTTCATCTCATGACCCCCAAATTACCTTAGAAACCCGCAACCGATCCATCCTATGCCGTCGGGACCTGTTTTTTTCTGAACAAAATGGTCGAAACATCCTAATTGCTATGGTTGCCGACTTCGGAGCATCCCAAGACTTCATTGATACTGTCCTTGTTCCTGACGTCATGTCTTTTGCATGGGATACTCATAGTATGCCTATGAACCTTGGACGTCAAGTAATAAAGTTGAGAGTCGAGTTAGTCATTGAGGTGAGACCTAATGACGAGATTGAGGAATCATTGACGAGTTCAGTGAATTTCAAGCCTGCAAGTAAGTCATCTATTGAAGCTTTGAAAAGGGTTATATGGGATGATGATGAATTAGATCATATTCCGTTGAAGAAGAGGAGGAAATTGGCCAAGGGTTTGAGTTCACGAAAAGAATGCGTCGTCTGTTTGGAAGAGTTCTTGGATGGTGACGAGGTTGCATCCTTGCCTTGCGGCCATGTTTATCATTACGGTTGCATCGTGAAGTGGTTAGAGACTAGTCATCTCTGCCCATTGTGCCGATATCATATGCCAATTGATTGAAGTTTTTATTTCTAGTCTTATAGTTGATTAATGTATGACAAAGAAAGAAGAAAAGTTGATCAAGATTGTAATTCCTTGTATTTTTTTAATCAATAAGAATTTCTTTTTCATATTCGAATCATATAACTTGTGTAGATGGCAACCGGTGGTAAAAATCAGTTATCCAACACTATCATACTCATTTGTTTTGGATTTAGATGTCATGGTAATTTGTGGATTCAGATATTAGATTTATGATCCGCCAATGTCATTGCCAGGCGCCCTTTCTGGTTTGGTGGGAAGACCTACATGTCTGCTATCAGGCCACCAGAATCTGCATTACATGCTCCAGGGACCTATTACTCGCCTGTCTCCTTTTTATGCCGCCATGAATGAATACCATGTGTTTTCATAAAGTTTTCACCAACTTGAAGCCTTTTGGTCCACTCTCTGCTACACGAAGCTTGAATCCCCCCCATTAGGCAATCTTAAGGAGAGACAACCGAAGGTAATAAAAGGATAGAGTCGGGGTTTTATCTTGACCTGAGTTTGGTGTTGCTTCTTTGGTTATATATTATCACTGTAGTAGTTTCAATTTTGAGGCACTGCTTATTGTATCTTCTTGGAGCTATATAGATTACCCTCATTGAACTGAACATGATATGACAACCGTGTTTGTTTCTATCCATTATATGGCAAAACTTCATTACAAGTTGTCCTAGTAAATCTGTTGGAAGGGAGAGAAGAAATTTGAGAGGAAACCTTGGAAGAGAGAAATGATGAACGGCAAGCTTTTGTGTTTCTTACTTGAATCTACTAAAATAGCATTATATCCTACAATGTCAAACACTGATACAGGGAAGTATTTAGCCATGATACTATTTTCTTCTTATGGATCTAGATAAACCAACAGTATAGGAAGAGATGGAGAAATGCACCTCCAATAATATTAAACTTTTTCCTTTTGATTTACCTACTCTTAGAGCTTTCAGTTGCAGGTACCTTGGGTTATAAGAAATATTCTCTTCTGGAATCTAACTCTTGCATGTTGATGGACAGTGATAGCTCAGCAACTGAATGATGTAAATTTACATAAGGGTGCTGGCTTTCTCTATCTCAATCATTAAACTATACAAGTTGCCAGATTCCACCTTGAAAAATGCATCTGTCAGTCCCAAGTTTGCTCATGGTTTCTCTACTAGATGCTCAGTGTCTTCCATCTCCACTTCACTTCCTTGCCATTCATTGTGACGTTGGAAAAGCAACTTAATCTGCTCCAACGATTTTCCCTTCGTCTCAGGGTACAAGCTTGTAAACAAAGAGAACCGAAAGAGCTGACAACGGCAGAAAGAGGAAAAAGGTTCCTGCAACTGTAATCGTATGGGAGAGCGAAAGGAACGACATGGCAACAAGGCCACTGGATACCCTGTTACCTACTGCCCCAAGAGCAGATGCTTGAGCAATCAATATAAAAGCAGTCTTTATGATTCCCACGGCAACTGTCCATCAACATCTGATGTCCTTCCACCAGCTAAGCTACCCAAAAGAGAAATGATGCTAAAAATTCCAACCAGAACTTCTTGTACCTCAGTTATCCTCAGGCCTTCTCGTATAAATATAATTTCCCCACTCATGACACCTACATCTGCACAAAAGAGAGAGATTCTTAGCCAAAAAGTTTTTTAGAATTGGCTGTTAGGTGGAACACTATCAAAGCAATAAATAGTTCAGAATCTATTTACAGATAAGTGCAACAGAGCTAAAGATTTTAAGGATGGACGATGGAGTAATGAAGAAAAGGACTACAAGCAACAGGACTTCTTAGCAATGTTCCTAAGCTAAGTTCATGGATTACTTTTATTCAGAGAGTTGAGGGGACTGAGCATGAAGTTCTCAATATGCGAACACTTTAATGCTGACTTTGGAAAGTATTAAACTCTGCACTGACTAAAAGAGAGAAAGAAGAAGAAATGGTGAAGCAAGAAACAAAGAGAAAACATGAGAGATTTGAAAAGAGTAAAACTTAACCATAGCCAAGAATAACATTGTTGAGAGATGCAAAAATGGCAGAAGCAATAACATAGTTCCTGGTACTTACGATGAAGATGATGTGAAGCATAATGATCCAAGTCATCTTGATATGTCAGAATCCATTTTCTTGTACTTATTCTTGTTCCGCAATGGCAAGGCCATTTCCCCATCCCCACTTTCTTGGACACCCACCAACCCCATAGCTCTCCCTCTGCCAGCCTGTTTTAACTCACAAGACAGTAACGCCATTTTCAAAGCAATGGGTGGTTAAGTTTCAGCATAAATGTCTCCCAATTGTGTAATTAGATATATGTTAACATAACAAAAACAAATTAAGACTTTTCCTTTGTAACCATCAAATTTACTTGAATTTTAATTATTTGTTTCAACGGGCACAGTTTTTAAGTTTGGCAATTGGCAGTCCTCCATTGGTACTTCATTATTTAGCTACCCCAGCAATTTCGTGTGAAATTTTTATAATTTAGGACATGTTTCCAATAAATCACCATTTCTTCGAAATAAGTTCATTTATTAGACTTTTCAACAAGTTTAATTGGTTTCAGCTTTTTGTATAGTTGATTATTAGTTTTGGATTTATAAAACTGAATAAATTAATTAATAAATATGTCGTGATAAAATGTTTATAATTTCCACATCTTTCTTATTGTTATAATAATAAAAATATCAATCGAATTAAAAATTTAATCGATAAATATTTAATTAATTGAATTTTAATATTTAAAACTATTTATTTAGAAAGTAACTCAATCCAAAAATAAAAACAAAATTTTAATTTATTTATTTAATGAAAAAAATGAATTCACCTATTATAAACATGAGTTGCTTTACTTTTATGTAAAATTTCGATAAATTTATTGAGATAAAAATATACCCATTTCTTAAATATTTTATGTAGGTGATTTATAGGGTAATTATTTTTTATTTTATGAATAAATCTTAGAAAAGGAAAAAAATTTGAAAAACAACTGGATAGAACCGAACCAAATTTCAATTAGATTATTTCAATGGTGGTAATATATTCGGTTCAGTTTTGTCCGTTTTTATGGTTTAATGAATTTATTCGGCTATTTACTCATACCCGACTCTAAGGCAGGGCGAGTACGCAAATTTCAGTTAAAGTCGATTTAATCAATTAAACCAAATTAATTCAATCGGAGATTACTTAATAATTTTTTAAAAGTTTGGTTATCAGTTAAATTCAATTTGAAATCAATTAATTAACCGAACTTAATAATTAATATTATATTAACCCATCAGGCCACCACTACCCACCCAAAACCAGGCCCCAAACACTATCCCACTCCCAAATAAACCCGACCTACTGAAACTAAACCCAATGTAACAACTCGATCTTGACCCTAATCGGACAAAGTGGTTTCGGGACCACAAATTCAAGTCAAAAAAATATTTTAAAATTATTTTTGATATTTTCAGTATGTGAATTACTATGTGTAAAAATTTTGTATAAAAATTTGATCGTTTGAGTGCACAATTTGATAAAAAGGGCTTAATCGCGTAAAATAAAAATTTAAGGGTTAAATTTAAAAGCACCCAATTGTTGTTGTCTTTTAAAAATAAGGGTTATAAATGGAAATTAGACCATTTAATAGTTAGTGGGCTGCAATGGTCTAAATTGCCCTTAAGTTATATGTTTTATAATTAATTAAACTAAGGTTAAAGTAGTCATTAAGTAATTAAAATATATATTAGTTAAAATAACTTAAGAAAAGATGATTTTATCATCTTCTCCAAGCCGAATGTTAAGGAAAAAGAAGCTCAACTATGGCTTTCTAAAGTTCGGCCATATCCTTGCTTAATTAAAGGTTTGTTTTTGTTCGGTTTTTAAAAATTTTTACGTTTTTGAGATTGTTACTTTGTGTACTACAAGACCCATGCTTTAATTTTAGAATTTGGTGTTCATTTTGTGATATGCCATTGATGAATGCTTGAGCTTTGTGATATTTGATGATGAAATATGAAAGATATGTGAAAGATTAATGTGTTTTGTCTCTGAATTTTAGGTGAAATTGAGTAATTAGGGTTAAATTGTGAAATTAAAATTTTGAGGGACTAAAATGTGAAATAAATGAAATTTGTGGACTTGTATGAGCACTAGGAACATTCGGCCCTTGTATAGTATGAGCAAATTTTGTGTATTTTGTGTTTTATGTAATAGGGACTAAATTGCAAAAAAATGTAAATATCAGGGGTAAAATGGTAATTTTCCCATTTATGTGTTTTTGGACTAAATTGAATGTAATAATATTTAATTTATCTCATTTTGAATATATTTAGATCAAGAACCAAAAAAAAATCGGAGTTAGATTGGGGAAAAGTTGAAGTCGTCGACTAATCGTCCAGTTTCGATTTTACACTGTCCGAGGTAAGTTTATTAGCTATTTAATGTTATCAAATCAGTATGTATGTATGTATGTATGTATGTATGTATGTATGTATATCTATTGTATTTTTGTTGAGCTATAAATAAAAGTAATTTGATTAAAAAAAATTTAAGTATATATGGTATATATGTATATACAATGTTCGAATATATAGTTATATACTTATATAAATTTTTGAATTAAGTTAAAGTATGAATGGTATATAGATATATATATAATGTTCAAATATTTATATATGTATCTATATGTATATGTTCTTGAATTTAGTTGATTGTGTGAGGGTTATATATGTATACGCAAGGTTCGAATACATATATGTATATACATGTATAAATTCTTGGTTTAATTAAAGGTAAGTATATTGTAATTGTGTAGGTAATTTCGAATAAGTATGTATATGTGGGTTCGAATGTATATGAAAATACTTGAATAAATCTTGAATATATTTTAAGGTATGAATGTTAAGTATGCATGTGGAGTTTTGAATATGTATGAATATACATATATATATATATATGTTTTTATATTGAACTTAGGTATGAAATTAAATATATATGTTATTTTCGATTAAGCGTGTATATATACATGTAAATTTCTTGTATTGAATTTAGTTAAGTAATTATATATGTGTATATATACATGAATAAATTATGAACTTAGATAAAGACAAGAATGTGTATATATATACATATAGATTCGAATATAAATGTATATACATGTATGAGTTTATGATTTTAGCTAAAGGTATAAATGTTAAATACGTACATGAGAGTTCGAATATATCTATATGTATATTCGTATATAGGTTCTTAGATTGAATTAAAGATATAAAATCTTATATTTTCATATGTGAGATTCAATTATATATATGTTTATAAATTTATAAATACTTGAATTGAATTGAAAGTATGATTTGTAAACTCTTTTATGATTGAACATGGACTACAACAAACATGTGTTTGCTATTAAGAATTTTTCGAGGAATTATTTTGTGTATGTGAAATTGAGATTTCAGGCTTAGCGCCTAGCAGGCTTATTGCCAGTGAAACAATATCAGACTTTACGTCTAGCAGGCTTAATGCCGGTGAAACAATATCAGACTTTACGTCTAGCAGGCTTAATGCCGGTGAAACATTTCAGACTATATGTCTAGCAGGCTAAGTGCCGGTGTATTGAATCAGGCTTTAAGTCTAGCAGGCTAAGTGCCAGTGAATCTGTTTAAAGTATGTGATTAAGTGTACAGTTATATGATTTTGGTTATCTTTAATTGATGAGCATATATACCTTCGGCTAAGTGTGTTTAATGAATATGTACATATTCAGTCTATGCATTTGTAAAATATACATACATGCTTTCGATTTATGCAGTCGATAAATGTATACGTATAAATATTCGATATATGTATTTGATAAGTATCTACATATGCATTTGAAATGTATACACCTCTATTTATAATTATTTGATGAAGATGAATGCATTCGGTCACATGTATTAGATTTGTATTTGGTTATAAGTTTATTATGAGTATACATACACAGTTGGATATGATATGTGTATAACATACATATATGCTCGGTTATATTCATTTGGTTGTAATGTTTGGTATAAATATATATATATTCAATTGAACGCATTTCGACAGGTACATATATTTGACTATAAATAAAATGGTCTGAGTACAGTAAATGTATAAATATTAATTATATGTGTTAATTGCAATCTCAGTAAATTAAATTAAAAAGTTATATTATTTCTATATATATATTTCATTATGCAATAGACTTACTAAGCTATAAAAGCTTACTTTGTTTGTTTATGTCTTTCTGTTTTATATACTTAAAGATCAAGCTTCAAGCTCGGGGATCGTCAGCAAGATCATCACTCTATCTACTGTCTCGGTATTAAACTGTTTAAATTTTAATTATGACATGTACAGGCTAGATAAATGTTTTGGAAAGTCGTACTTTGATATATTGTATATGAAATTAATAGCCATACGAAAATGGCTTATATTCTTATGCTTTAACTGGATTGTAATTTTAAAGAGAAGTTTAAAATTTTGCATGTTTAATATTAGACCTAGCAATTTATATGTAACCGTTAAAATTATTGAACTATACTGAATGTCAGTTTTAAGTTCTGTTTTGATTAGTAATGCCTCTTAACCCTAATTCGATGACGGATACGGATTAGGGTGTTACACCCAAACACTAATCTGGGCCCCAAAAATAAAATTTGAATTCTCAAAATCTAAAAACTCAAAACAATGCACGGTAATACTAAAACACCAGCCACCACCCACCAAGTCCCAAAATCTCACAACTAAAAAATTCCTAATCTAAAATCTCCCAAGTCCCAAAATCCCTATTGCTAGTCACCACCGTCCGACGTTCACCAGTCACATTGTTCGGCATACACCGGGTCACTATCATCATTAGACATTTGTCTGCCATCGATTTCGGCTTCACTAGTCAAAGGTTTTTTTTACTGAAATTGATTCTTCTACTGCTTCTTTTGTTATGAAAAAAATTTCATTCTTCGATATTCCTGCAATTCTGTTGTTGCTTCTTTGTTCTCAACGAGTCAACGTGTGTTTGTGAATGTAATTTTGTAGAAAGGTTACTAACCATATCTGCTGCTGCTTCTTCGTTCTGCAGGTTACTGAAGTAGTTATGCTGTTAATTTGTCGACTATGATTACTCCTTCAGCTATGGATGTTGTAGAAAATGCATCGGTTTCTAATCTATATACGTATATAATATACTTCTTTTCAAACCGGCCTTGAATTTTAGTTCTAGTAGCAGATCTATATATATGAAAGTGAGGTAGTTATGCTATTAATTTGCACATCAAAGATTATCGATATGGTTGATGTTTTGGATTTCAATTATATTCAATATAATTTTGGACTATGGAGTAATAATGTTCTTATTAGTATAATGAGAGATATTTTCTCTTTATATTATGTTTTATACATGTTTTAACCAAAAAAAAAATAAATCGAATTAACCGAAAAAGTTTGGTTCAGTTAAATTTTTTTGAAAAAATTTCGGTTCGATCAACGGATAAGGATTTAAAAAGTTCGGTTAATGTTAGTTCGGGTTGGTTAATCGGTTAAACACCTCTAGGGACTTGGTCCCCAAAAATGATTTTTTTTCAATTTAGTCTTCCTATAAATAGATAAACTATGAATTAATATATAGTGAAATCACACTTTGACCCGCATAATGAAAAAAAAATTAAATTCAGTCATCTTACAAATAAAGAAATTATAAATTAATATATAGTAAAATTTCATTTTATCCCCCTAAAAATGAAATTTTTTTTCTATTTAGTCTTTTTAAAAATGATGAAATTATAAATTAATACATAAGCTTATATTTTGATCTATGGAAAAATTATAATTAAATTTTGATCCTTGCTAAAAATTTTTTGAATTCACCCCTGAATTTACTTGTGATATTTTGAACTGTTTAGATTAAATAAAATTTTACATGGTTATTTAATATTATGTGTATTATTGTCATCAATAGCTTTTGCATGAAAACAAAATGAATTAGCAAATATTAGTTCATTGGTTATTTAAGATCTAACTAATATTAAATTGCATTACATTGGTTGGTTGTAATATAGAAGACAACTTATATTAGTAGGTAATATAAATAACCCATAGTACAATGGTCAAATTGAACAAATGACTAATATTAGAGTTGTTAAGTTGTCTACAAATCTAATTGGAGAGGTAAATTGCTTTTGCTATTGGAGCTAGATTGACTCCCAAAAATAGAGATATAAATATGATTGTCTGGATTGACAATATATCATATAAGACCTTAGTTGAATTTTTCCTGAATTTGTTTATGGATTAATTCACTTGTGAAGTTCATAGTCTGACTTACCCAAATCCTAAATAAGTGAATAACCATATGTGCATGACTAATGCAATTTGATATATTGAAAACCCATTCTCTCAAGGTAGTGAGCAAAAAGTTGATATGTTGGGTGCATGACTAGTGCATTATATGTCAATATGTCATTTGTCTAAGATAAATGATTCAATCATTACCGATATAAGTAACAGTCATTTTCATCATACTAGATGCAATGGTAATCAAGAGAAAAAGTGATCAAATTATGTGAGCGAATTTAACCTTAGGGGATCATGAATATCTTATGAGGATGACACACATATGATAAGAAAATTGGAATAAAGCTTAATAATATGAGTAGCTTTCGTAATGATATATAATGAGGATTTCATTTACAGTAATTGTTAGTGGATTGACTCCATGACTAAATAATTTTGTAATTAATATACATAGTACAAGTTCTTTTTAGCCTAATAGTATATATCTAATTAGCCCTATGCTAGTTCATTATAACTCTGAATGAATAGCATATATGAACCTAGAACAACTAACAAATTGAATGGAGTGAAATAAATTGCATTGATTACTATGCATCTACAATAATTGCATTTTCTCAGTAAGGCAGGAGATGACTTAGAATTGATTTAATTTCTTTGTATTATTATTTAATTGAATGAATAAATCAAACAATTTAGTCTAAATTAAAAATTAAACTAAATGATAATTGAAGTTTGAATAATTAAATAATTATTAATTAGGTCACCAACTCGGTTAATAAAATTATAAAAATATCACCAACTCAATAAAACACTTAATAAATAATATAAATACATAAGTAATAATCTATTTATTAGCTCTAAGTGTCTCATCAAAATTTGTCGTGTCTTAAGGAATTTGGCATTCTTCTACAAGTACGAGCATTTTGGATTTCTTGATTTTGATCAAAGTTTTTATAATTAGACCGGTGATCGAACTAGTCAAATCACTAGTTCTTGATTTGATCAGTTCGTCTAGTTTGATCAAATAAATTATTAATGTTGACACAATTTTTTTGATTGAAAAACGGGGTCGACTTGCATATTGAAAATGAAAACGGGAGTTGCCACCAATCCTTTTTTATAAGGTGTTATTAGATCACCTTGCAAAGCGATTGTTTTTAATAAACAATTTAATTTTATTAAAACAACGATTTTGGTCCACGAAATTCAGAAAAAACGGGTTTGGGAGTCGGTTACGCACGAGGAAGGATTAGCACCCTCGATACGCCCAAAATTGGTACCTAGTTGATTACTTAATGTCTTAATGTCGAAAAACTGAAAACTTTAGAAAGACTTAAAATACGATCCTAAAAAAACTCGAATGATATGGATTGAAATTCAAGAGGATATTTGGCTATTCGGTCAATCGAGAAATCGAAACCCAGCACATTAGGGCACGTTCCTCGAATTTCCAAACACAAAACATTGCCTTATTTTGAAATTTTTAAAAGAATATTTAGCCATTTGATTGAATGAAAAAAATCGACACCCAGCACCTTAGGGCACGTTTTCTCGAATTTCCAAAAGTAAAACATTTCCTTATTTTAAAAATTTTAAAAAGATATTTAGCCATTTGGTTGAACGAGAAAAATCGACACCCAGCACATTAGGGCATGTTTTCTCGAATTTCTAAACGCAAAACATTGCCTTATTTTAAAAATTTTAAAAGGATATTTAACCATTTGGTTGAACGAGAAAAATCGACACCCAGCACCTTAGGGCATGTTTTCTCGAATTTCCAAATGCAAAACATTGCCTTATTTTAAAATTTTTAAAAGGATATTAAGCCATTTGGTTGAACGAGAAAAATCAACACCCAGCACCTTAGGGCATGTTTTCTCGAATTTCCCAAACGCAAAACATTGCCTTATTTGAAAAATTTTCCTTTTTTGAAATATGATATTTATATGCATAATGGAATAATAAACATGATAATGTGAATAAAAGAAAATGAACAAAAAACGAATAATAAAATAAATCGATCATGCATATACCATAGCAAATAAATAAATAAATAAACTAAAGTATAAAAATGGACATATAAATAAATACATAAATGAACATAAAAAAATAAAGAAATATAGATAAAAATTATAAAATATGGACACGTATGTACATATAAGGGAAATATATATGTATGTATATACATAAAATTATGAAAATATGAAAATATATATATGAATCATAAGATATAAAAATATAAGTATTTTCACATATATACGTATATAGATTATAAAATGCAAAAATATATATACTATATAAGTATGTATGTTATAAAAACATGAGTACATAAATAAATTTACAAAAAATATGAAAAACATGTATATGTATGTTTTAAAATTATTAAAATAAAAAAATATATGAGTATGTATACATATATTCATGAGAAAAAAGAGTATATAGATATACATGTATATATAAAAAGTATTTAATATATATTAAATAAACTATATATGAAATATGTATATAATAATAATATAATACAGCACATATATTTAAAAAAATACATAAGTAAATATAAATGGAAACATAATGATAATAATAACATAAATATTAATAATAATAATAAAGATAATAATAATAATAATAATAATAATTAGCTAAATAATAAAGGAAACTAAAAATAGACTGAACGCAATAAAAATAAAGATACAGGGCCAATTCGAAATAAAAAAAACGAAAAGGATTAAATTGCAACTCGCTCCAAACAGAGAGGGACCAAAATGGTAAATACCCCAAATCCCCAAAACGCTGCGCTTTGATGGGGACCAAAATGAAACAAAAGTAAAATTATGGGGCTAAATTAAAAATAACAAAAAATAGCGAAAAGGGCCGAATTGCAACGCGCTTCAAAGTCGGAGGGATTGCGCGTGCAAATATCCCATTTAAAGAAAACACGCGGATCCTCCCCTGGGTCGAGTCACCGCGCGGGTCAGAGAAGCCTAAAACGGCGTGTTTTGTAAGGGTTATTTAAACCCAAATTTCTTTCAAAAATTCATTTCAGCCCTTGTTTTAAAAAAAAAACCCAAAAAAAATTCCTTCTTTTTCTCTGTAGTGTTCAACCTTTGGGGTTCTAAGGTCCCCGCCGCACCGATCATCGGCTCACCGTACCGGCGCCACGCCGGCCACCGCGTGAATTCAAAAGGTAAATTTTTTTCGCAAATAAACTGCTTTTAATATATATATGTATGTATATATGTATGTGAAAAATTAAAAATAAACAAGTATGGAAAAAAGAGATGCAAAAACGAAAAATAAAAATCACCTTTTTCGATTTTTTGTTTATATTTCTGGGTAAATATTACAAAAAAGATAAAAAGAAAAAAAAAGCCCCCTAAAACAGAAAAGATCTGGCTTTTATAGCCGAAAGAAATAAGAGAAAAAAATGTTTGTCTTCGTTTCTGCTTGCGTGTTTGCCATCTTCTTTGCAGGTGATGTGACGATGGCGGTGGAGTTGGTGGCTACCAGAGGAGTGGCGGTAAAATCAATTAATCATCTAAAAATGCATTAAGAATGAGGCTAAAACATATTACTTTTATCAGTTATCAACTTGTAACTTAAAAAAAACTTACATATATTAATAAAAAATTATATATATTTCAGATATGATTATATTATAATTTAATTTAGTTTGATAATAATTATATTAATTATTTTTATTGAAAATTATTGAATATAAAATTTGAAAATAAAAAAATAAATATAATAATCAATAAAAGATAAAATTATCCATTTATTTAAGAGATAATATTTAATTCAGCGTGTGTTTTGAAAGGGGAGGGTTATTTGCACTCCAGGTCCTCCTTGTTTGTGTTTGGTTTCAAGTTAGTTTATGCTGCTTCTTTTAAATTTGGCCTATCATTTTATTTTTGTTTCATTTTGGCCCAGGTTGTACGCAGCGTTTAGGAGGGCTGGGAATATTTCTGAATTAGCCCTCCATGTTATTCGCGCATTGTACATTGGCCTAGAGCTGCTCATGGGCCTGGCCGGGCCGGGTTCGGGCCGGGCCCGAAATATGGGCCTAGAATTTTGCCCAAGCCCGGCCCGGGAAAAAATTCATAAGCCCGACCCGGCCCGGCCCTTTTTTAAATAAATACCAAAAATTTATTTTAAAAATTAAAAAAATTTATTTTAAAAATATTTTAAAATTTAAAAAAAATTAAAAAAAGTATTTTAAAAATATTTTAAAATTAAAAAATTTTTAAAAAAAGTATTTTAAAAGTATTTTAAAATTAAAAAAATAAAAAATAAAAATATTTATTATATTCGGGCCTGGCCGGGCCGGGCCCGGGCCAAAAAAGTGGTGCCCAAGGCCCGGCCCGTTTTTTAATCGAGCCTCATTTTTTTGCCCAAGCCCATATTTCGGGCCTATATTTTTACCCAAACCCTCCCATATTTCGGGCGGGCCGGCCGCCCGGCCCATGAGCACCTCTACATTGGCCCCTATTTTGTTTATTTATGTTTTTCCTGTTTAATTTTGTTTTAGTTGTAATTTAATTCCCCTTGTGTAATTTGTTTCTTTTAAATTTGTTTAATAGCCAAATATTTATAGTGTTCCAATACCTATAAATGAATGGGTGTAATTAATCAAAAGTTATATTATTTGATTTTTTTGAAAAAGAATTATAACTATTTAAATAATATTATTTGAATAGTTATAATATTAAATGAATAATTATGCGTTTATTTTAAAGATATTATTATTCAGAAAGACACCTATTGAAATGTGTGGAGTCTGAAAGCTCCATTGGCAATATACCTAATAAATTATTTATCTTTTTAATATTTTACTATACTCCTAGAGAACACTTATCAATCTCCTGACATTGCTTATGGAGTCTAAAAACTTTATTGGTAATATACCAAATAATATTCCAAATAAAAACTTGACAGTGTACTTTTTTTTTATTCCACAAGCATTGTTAAAAAATTGGCATTGTCTTTTTTTTTAATATCTATTTTTTTAAATATACAATATAAATATGTGTTTGTGTTTGAAGCCATATTATGGCATGGTAAATTGCACCAAATCTAGATATGTGCATGTGAATTTAAGTTCATGTTTAGGTGCTTATGTACTAGGCAAAATGGATTGAGTTTGGTATGTTTATAATTTGGATTTGAATGATGCTTTGATGATATGTTTTAATGATATAAATGTGGTACCAATAAGGGTACATTGGTTAGGCACCTAGGATGATTATTTTAGCATGTTTTGAATATATTTGATCATGTTTTGAATTGGTTAAACGAATGATTTTTGAGTTATTTAATGTCTGGGGCAAGTGGCCGATGGGACATGCGGCGGCAGTACTAGGGTTTCAGAAAAGCTGAAACCCTAGTTTGACTCTGATTTTGGGATTGGGCCTATTGTGTTATTGGGCCTCGGGTTTGGGTTAGGTCTAGGTGAGTTTGGGTAGTTGGGTCTGGTTTATTGTTTTGTGTTCTTGGGCCCGAGTAAAAATTTGGGCCTGTACAATTAAAAAATTATAAAAAAAAATTAACAAAAGAGAAACCAATTCAACAGGTTATTTTAACTTGGTTTAACCGATCTATATGGCTTGTGGGTCAATCGATCCAATCCCTATCTCTGGACCGATAACCCGATCGATTTCAATCCAACCCATTGGTCCAATCCAATTCTAAAAATGATGGTTTTGATTAATGAAAGAACTTTTTTGATTTAGTCAGTTTGCGTAACCAAGCCATGAAGTTTGGAAAGAGAACTAATCACCAACATCTTGATCTTGGAAGAGCGAATGTTAAGCATGATTAGCATCGTTAAACATTATAAAGGTAGAAGAAAGAATTAGAAAGGAAGAAGAAAGCATAGTCAAACATTATTAAAATTGAAAATGATGGTATATGTATAATCCAAAAACAATATAAAAGGTGGCTAAATACATGCTAATCCGCTCAAGTCTGGGTTAAAGATTCCGTATTTCAAGCATGCTAAGTGAATATGAGGTGATTGGAAAAGAAGATTTGAATTGAGTTAAACACAACAAATTAAATCCCTTATTTAAGGCAATTGATTCATTCTACAAGGTTTTGGCTGAAAACATTGCATGGTGAACAAGAAACATGAGAAAGAAAGTAAAGAGCACGTATTGGTTTTATAATTGAAACAGGAATTACTCAATTTGGAGAAGATGAAAATAGTTCGAAGAGAGGAGACAATTGTGATAATCGCAAAAGGTTAGGATTTGGGTTTTCTAACACTTTAACACTGTTTAAAAATATGAGATAATAGGATAGATGGAATATCAAATCTAAACAACTAATCTTATTTTAAAATGTAAAATAACGGGTTATAATGTAAAATTTGACCAACCGAATACATCAATAACATTTTAGAATATCAATATTATATTCTATGCATGGTTTGATAATTTTTTTTATGCATGTACAATGAACAAAGTGGACTAAGTCATGGGCAAATTCAATTTTAAATTTTAATTGCTTAGAATAAATCTGTGGCTAGAGCCATTCATGAACTAAGTTTGTTAATGGATTTTTTATTCTTTGGGAGAAATTTATAAAGTGTCGTTCAATAAGTTTGATATTGTCTTTGGTAGAGTTTAATCTCTAGATTATATTGAAAGTTCTTTAATAAATTTGATACTGTCCTCGGTGAGATATAATCTCTAGATTCTACTGAAAGTTTGAGTGCCTAAAAAGACAACCTAAAGAGGCAATAGGTTTATAGAGCAAGAGCGCTTCTTCGGATGCTTGAATAGGTGAACTACCGGAAAAACTAAAGAATTCACTATCAGTGGGGTTTGAACCGATGTCGTAAATGAGGAATGAGTTCAAGTGGTAGCATTCTCACTCAACATTGCCATACACGCTTTAAGGCGTGAGTTTGAGTGCAAACATGTGCAATGCACATTGTTTGCCTTCTTAGACACCTGACTTGATGCTCCTGTTTTGTGAATTTGCTACCCCTCTTTAAAGACTCAAGTTTACAACAGAGATGAGGATAAAACCTTCCACTAAAGACAATACTTGCTGAGAGGTTTGTTGACTCCAAATAGATAATACTTCGTAAACATTTTTCGAAAAAGTGAAAAACTCTCAACTAAAAAAGGTGCAACAAGCTTGAATGACTATAACTCTACTTAGATCTGTTTTGTTGAGAATCTGTATTATTTTATGCATATAAGAAAACATTGATAAAAACAAACAATAAATATGTATTGATGTAATAAATAGAAATACGACAATGATTTATTTGACTTAATCAAAAAATAAATTTAGAAGGTAAGAGTGTGAGTTGTGTTAATAGAAGAAGTGTCCCTTGGCACTGATTAAAGCATAGTATATTTTAATGTTTTGACATATATTCCTGCTTAGCTAATCACAGCATTATTTTATCCAAGCAATACAAAACAACTGTACCGTAGAGGAGAAACAAACATAACTAACGATTGTGTTTTATTAGGGGAAGCGATGCTGCAAATTTGCTGAATTCATTTCCAAAGGGACAAACAAAGTATAAAATGTGAAACGAGAACTCCCCAACTCCTTTTATTACTAAAAGAAGCTTGCTATCTTTTAACAAAACATAAAACATGTTTTTGTCTGTGCTTAAAGGCCCTAAAAAAATCCTGTACTGGTGAAAAGCATGAGGTTGATTGCTCCAAAAATCCTGTGAAACAAAACGTCATAGTTTGATCTAAAAACCTCCTTAGCCATGCAAACATGCACACCGGCAAAGAATGGGTTTACCACTAAAAGAAAATTGATCCTATAATTCACCTATTAATCTTCATCTTTCCAAAAGAAATGTTTCATTGGACAAGAAGGTGAAGAAGCAGAATTGTGTTGTTTTGCGAGATCAGAATCCAGCTGGTTTTGATTTTGATGGGAGAAAGGAAGATTTGAAGGAAAAAGTAGATTGTTTGTGGTATCTAAATCATCCCAAACAGGACTACCAGGTCCAAAACCTGCTGGAATTGCATTGAACCAAGCCTCTGCCATGGCTCCCCACTCCATTTCCTCACAACTACAAACGCCTTCTCCTGCTCCAAAACCCTCTGTTGTCATCCCTGAACTACTGTCAGGATTATCTCCTTCAGGTGGCCGCACCGTTTCCATTTCTACAGACTGCAAATCTTGGTCTTCTTCAGGTTCTTGTTGTGGAAGGTTCTGAGTCTGGTTTGGCTTTGAACTTTGATGGGGAGTCTGTGGAGACGAAACCGGTGAACTTGGGGCTGTGGACGTAACTTTATCCTTATTGACGAAAAGCTCCGGGAAATTGAGCCTTGCATTCTCTCCTCTAAGCTTGAATGCTTCGCGATCATAGGCTAAGGCAGCTTCTTCAGCCGTATCAAATGTGCCAAGCCAAAGACGAGTCCTGTTTCGAGGAAGACGAATTTCAGCAACCCATTTGCCCCAATGCCTCTGCCTTACTCCCCGGTAAAGCTTAGTAGCATTTATCGGTTGCACAGGCGACCTAAGCAATTGTCTACGATTCTGCCCCAGCCTGCTCATCATCATTAAGCTCCCTCTCGGACTCAAATTCAATACATTACTCCAGTACTGAACAAGTTGCTGAGGCGGTAGTGATGATTCTCCTGAAAACATTGGCTGGTAAACACCATCATGTTGCTGCTGAGGCGTAAAGGAAACCATATGTTGCTGATGTTGCGGTAATGGCAGGAGAGTTGGATTATTTCCGTATTGTTGAGATAAGTACATTGGCTGCTGAGATGCATCAAAAGCATAAGGCAAAACCAGTCTAGATGGTTGGAATGAAGCATCGGATGAAACAGAGCAAGAAGACGATTGATGAGGTAAAGAAGCTGAGAATTGAAAAGAGGCTTCACGTTCAGGGCTACGTATCTTCTTGATAGGCCTTTTAGACATGGAAGCTTCATAAAAAACTGGCCTCCATTCATGCCTCTCCAATCCAAAATCAACATTCTTGTCTTTGCCGATCTCCAAAACTTGGTCTCTTGGCATCTTGATTGCCTCATCACCGTCACCTGTCTTGGATTTGCCAATATTATTTGCTGCTGCCATTGATACTAATAAGCACCGCCTTTCTCTCTCTATATATAAATAAAAACTTGATAGCTTTAAGATGGGACGAGTAATCAATAACTATGTTGGTATTGCAGGGGAGGGAGGGACTCTTGGTTTGTGAGAGAGATAGAAGTAGCGAATTTATACAAGTCTCGTACCTCTAAGTTGGTATCCGGGGACCAACATCAGGTTGACTTTCATTCTTTCTATTAAAATATAAAACTATGTTGCCAACCGCACACGAAAATGCACATTTGTGCATAAGATTTTTCAACCTTTAAACCCATATATATACTATAATAACGAATTAAAATGGCTTGACAAAACCATGTATAGCCATGGGTGTAAAACTGGTGGCGTGCACACTAAAATTAGCTAAGGTTTGCTTTCGGTGAAGGAAATTAGAAAGAAAAAGAAATCCGATGCATTAGTTAATTAATTGAATTTTTTCTTTTTATTGTTAGAAATATTTTCATATTATACTCAACCTTTTTATGAAAAGAATAAAAAAGTCCATGAACAGGTGTGAGTGGTAAGGGTGGAAATCGTGGCCTGAGAAGTCGGTGAAAAAGGGCACGTGTCATCACATCCTCCCACATTTTCCCTTTTTTATTATTTAATTTTATAATCATTACCTTCATTCATCAACGACAGGAACAGCCAAAGTTTTAGAACAACAAAAATATCTGTGTCTTTCTTTCCCCAACTCATGTTAATCCTTCTTCAAATATATGTCTAACTTTCGTTACCCAACCTTCTTTGATTAGGTTTATATAATCGGTAGTTAATGAGTGATTAAAACTGACAGGCTTGTCAAGAAGATGTTAAAAGGAAGCTTCAACCACTGCTCCAAGTAAATCTCAACAACCACATTATTTTTAAGCTTTCAAATTTACTATCAAACTTCATTTGAATTTTAATTTTTTAATAAATATATATAAAATTTCTTTCTGCGCCATAACGTAGTGTCATTTATGCCATTATCTCCTTCCATAGAAGTGGGTGCAACTACGACTTTAGAAGAACTTCCATTCAACAACCTAAGAGTTTGGTAGGATCGAATTGAAAGAAGTTTCCACCAAACGTGTAGACCCTTTGGTATTGACACGTGTAATCTAATCATGAGTTATGCTTCTGAAAAGACGAAAAATATCTGGAAAAGGAAATTCCTTCCATGTCTCACATCACATCCACTGGGAATTTGGGTTTTACTTTATTGACTTTAGAGACAGCCGGCGCCACCCAACCTAAACCATAAAGGTCAACACCAAGTGTAACTCAATTACAGCCAACGGCAATCACAAGAAATAGTCTTTTACCTTTGACCTCAAACAAGCATCTCTTGGTAACATGCATGAATCTTGTTACACGGAATTAATGGTAAGGCTCTTTCGACTTCAACATTCACAGTTGGTAGCAAATGCAAGCATGCATAAGTGCATGTGTCCCAAATTATAGGGGTTCTTTCAACCACTTTCGATTCTGCCTTTGTAGTGCCTCCCACTTGCTTTCACAACCAACCAACCACCCTTCCCTTTCTTTCCATTTCCATCTTTTTCCTTTCTTTTGTGAGAAAAAATGGTATAATAGATTTCAGCATGCCATCCTTGCAAAACTATGATGTAATTTTAATAAATTAAGATTTTTAATCTGAAATTATTATAAAAATAAATTTATGATATGTTCAAATTTTTAAAATTTGTAATTTTCATCTTCCAAATAGCACACAATTTTTAGAAAATATTGAGTCTCTATTTCTAGAGGATGGAATATCAAAACACAAAATTATGTTATTTAAATACCTACACATATTTAGTTCATATTTTATTTAATAGTTGAACTACAATTAAATTTAATTATATTATTAGTAATTCTTTTATATATGTTTACAATTTACCAATTCATGACCCTTAATAAATTTTAATATTTAGATACATCTATACATGGGGAGAGCCACTTCCTTAAATGTTTGGTATTTGAAAAAAAAAGGTTAACAAAACTAATAAGCTTTAAAATGGAGTTATACAACTATATGAGATACGGATCAGAAAATAGATCAAGTCTTAACATCAAATGTCAAAGGTAAAGTCTAATTTTATCTATTTTTCAACCATATGTAAGAGTAAAACATATTAGAAAGATTGAAAAGAGATTATGAATTTTATCTATTCATTCATATCATGAGCAATACAAAGATTATGAATTTTTACACGCAGATCATTAAAGAAACTAACTAAACTAACTAACAGGATGAGCAACAGAGATAACAACTATATTACTAACTGCTTAACTAGTCTTTATCACTATGCAACTGCTCTGCAGACGTTCTACCTAACATTCCCCTTGCAAAGTCTTGACAAAAAGAACCAACAGTAGCAACAGCCATACAATCTCGACAGTGTGTAAAGGCTCCCACAGTTAAAGGTTTGGTCAACATATTAACAACTTGATCACACCTAGGGACATGATTCACCTGAAGTTCTCTATGAAGCACTTTTTCTCAAACAAAGTGCAAGTCAAGCTCTACATGCTTGACTCTGGCATGAAGGATTGGATTTGCAGCCAACAACATTACGATGGAATTGTCGCACTAGATTGCAGGTATACTAGAGACAATTATGCTAATCTCATCAAGTAACATGTGATACCAAGTTAATTCAGCAGCAACATTTGCTAGACTTCTATACTCTGCCTCGGTGGTCGAGCGAGCCACGACATTTTGTTTCTTTGAGGACCATCCAATAAGATTATTGCCAGTGTAAATACAAAGACTAGAGGTGGATTTGCGATATCCAAGAGAGCTTGCCCAGTTCGAATCGGAGAAACCAATTAAATTCATACCAGATGGTCGGTATACCAGTCCATAGCCAATCGTGCCTTGAATGTATTGTAGGATTCTTTTAACATGTATACCAAAGTTTTATATTCAAATCATTCACTAATAACATATTTGAACGTCAAATACATTTTGTGTCATCTCATTTTCTCATTTCATATTATCAGTATTACCCAATGAAACTCAGTAAATGAACTCGAATACACTGGTACTGACCACATTTGTTGCTTGTCTAAGTTGAACATATATTCGTGTCAGGTTACCCATTTGGGATAAACCTTTATATCAACACATCAAATAGCTTGGCCAAGCTATAAATATACATGTTAGGTTACTCGTCCAGACTAAACCTTTAAAACGACATCAAGTTACTTGTCCGAGCTAAACCTGTGTCATATGTATCTTCGAGTCTACAACAAATGCTGGATCTTGGTAATTATTGATAATTAATCTGTATCCATGTGTAGAAGGCCTTTACTAACTTCATCAGGGTAATTCCAAAATATAAGTTCATATTCATTTATTTACAATTCAATACAAATATCACATTTTGTACCAAACCGTAAACAATCCAAATTTCAATTATACATATATATAATCATGATTTCAAATACAAAACAATTTAAACAGGACACACTATATGAACTTACTTGATTAAATTAACAGACAAGTTGAATTGCAAGTACTAATCAATAATTTTGCCTTTTTCCTGATTATCCTCGGCTTGGTTCAAATCTCGATCTATATAATAATTCAATTCAATTTATAAATTCCACATATCTTATACCATCTTATTTTATGCATGTATCAAATCAATTTCATTATTTGAATTCCCTTAAAATTTTTCATTTTATTCAATTTAGTTCCTAAAATCGAAATTATCATAACTTTCTAATTTAAGTTTCAATTTCAAAATCGATCTCAATTACATCCTTATATAACCCAATATTAACTATAATTACATTAATTTCACATTAATTTCAACATGTACACACTTTATGTAACAATCCAATTTTCAGTGGTGTCGGAAACAGTGGTTTGAGACCACTAAATCTGACGATTGAGTTTGAAAAATGTTGTTATTTAGTAATTATGATTTAAATGTGATCTTAGAAAAATTTCTAAAATAGTGATTTGAGTTTCGAAGGAATTATTAGGTTAATTGGTTTTGAAAATGGGGAATCAAGACCTCGATTTTATAAATCGAGCCGTAAATATTTTTATAAATATTTACGGAGTGTCATTAAGTTAGCATTAAAGTTTCGTCAGAAAATTTAACGTTTTGATAATTAATTAAATAAGAAGAACTAAATGAAAAAGGTGCAAAACTTGCTAATTAAAGAAATAGTGATTAAATAGCTTAAGTGGGGAATAATGAAGGAACAAAAAGGAAATTAGAAACTTATTAGAAGGCTGAAACGACATGTGTAGAGAAAAATCTTGAAATTGGATGAATTAGGGGAAAACTGGTCATTTGGGAATTAAGGTAAAAATTAAAACAATGATTAAATTAAAAATCTAGACATTTCTTCATCAATCTTCAGCCAAAAATACCATAGAAGAGTCTCTCAAAAGCTGGGTTTTCATATTTTTACACCGTATGAGTTCAATTCTTTCTCTTTTCTTGAAATTTTTGTGTTTTTAAGACTTTTACAACTAGGTCCAATTATCTATTTCATTAGTTTTTGATTTTATGAGTAATTTTGAAAGTTACCATTAGTGAGTGCTGGATGTTTGTGATGAATTAATATTGATTTAGGACATTAATTTTGTTATATGATGGTTTTATAAAGTGAATTTGATAGATATTGGTTTTAAGACTAAATTGTGAAGAATTTAAGAATTAGGGTTTGCTATTAAATTTTTATGTATCAAAGGCTGTAAGATAGCCTAGAATACTTAGATAAATTGTCAATTGAGAAAAGTTACTTCATTTGGTAGACTAATTAGTAAAAAACTAAATTGCAAAAACTATAAAAGTTGGGGTAATTGTGTAATTTTAAAATTTGTAGGGTGCTGATTGTAAAGTGAATTGAAACTGAAATATATGCTAATTCATGAATAATTTTAGATTTTAGATCAAGAGCCCGTAGATCAACGAGAAAAAGGGAAATTAACAGAATAATCCTTGAACTACTACAAACTTACAATTTAACCCAGGTAAGTTCGTATGGTTAAACTTTAATGTTAAATGTTAAATTGATGATTGATATTATGTAATTATTCATATCATTTGTTGAAAATAAAATTATTGTTAAAGTTATAAAAATTGAATTGAATGTTTGAGGCGAAAGGAACACATGATATAGTACATTCGTTCTGTGCAAAGGAGGAATTGACAGCAAATTACCTAAGTAAATCGGGGTTCAGCATTTGTTGCTAACTTTCGTGTTTTTTTTCATTTTAGCTCTTATGAGCTTCAGTTTAACCCTTCCGGGTTGCAGTTTAGCTCTTTTGAGCTTCAAATTAACCATTATGGGTTTTCGTTCAGCTTTTATGTTTAACCCTTACGGGTTTCCGTTTAGCACTTATGTGCTTCTGTGCAGCCTTTGGGCTTCTGTATACGACGTACTCATATCCATAAGACATTCTCCAAGTTGACAAAGGCTAGTAAGTGGCATATGGAGTATTATTGGAAAACTTAATGATATTATCGATTTTGATATGAAATAAGTGAAATCATCAATTGAAGTTGTGATTGGCAAGAAATATGTAATGAACGATTTAGTTAAATGCATCTTTATAGTATGTTCGGTAAGATTTAAGTTTAAAGCCAACGAACTTACTAAGCTACATTTAGCTTATTTGTGTTGTTTAATGTTCTTTGTAGATTTTCGAGTAGTTAGGAGGTCGGATCAACGTATCGAATCACACTATCCAACTTGCCGGTAGATTTTGCTAAACATACTATGTTTTTTGTGACATGTATAGAAATTTAAATGGCTGTGTAAACATTAAAATTACATTTTGGCTATGTTTCATATTAACTTATATATGTATGGTTTGCCATGTTTGGTATAAGTGTTGGTATGGGTAATGAATGAATTGTTATAGCATGTTAATATAGTAGTTGCATGTGTGAATTAATTTATGTTCTAGTTTAGATTGTTAGAGTATATGTGATTATATGACCATAATAATGATAGGATTGGTTGTTTTGAAGATTTTGTTATGGCCTATATGTATGAAATTTGAGATGTGTAGGTTGGAGTCAAGAATGAGTGAGAAAATAGGCCATAAAATGACCTATTTAAGTCCACACGGGCAGAGACATGGATGTGTGTCTCAACCGTGTGTGACACACTGCCTGGCACATGGGCATGTGGTCTGGCCATGTGTCCCCTGCACCTTGAAATTTCAAAACAGAATACCTAGGTTTTTACACACAACCTAGCACACGGGCGTGTGGCTTGGCCGTGTAACCCTTGTACCCTTCACACAACCTATCACACGGGCATGTGGATGGCCGTGTGACCTAAGACAGAGAGTTACACGGGTATGGACACGGGCTGGAACACGGCCATGTGCCTCACATCGAATGCCCACACGGCCTAAGACACGGGTGTGTCACGTGTGCTGGCCATACGGGCGTGTGTCTCCTACTCCTAAGAAAATTTTTTGAGATTTTGAGAAAAATTCCTTGAGTATCCAGTTTAGTCCCGATTCACTTCTTAGGTGTATATTGGGCCTCGAGGGCCTATATAAGGGTCAATATAAGTGTTTTATTATTGGTTCTTGATGTGTATATTAAATATTGTGAAATGTTAGTATTTAATCCGTAAAGTTCAGTAATACTCTGTAACCTTATTCTGGCAACGGAGAAGGGTTAGGGGTGTTACACTTTAGTCTCCATGTTCAAAAACTAGGAATTAAACTTTATAAACTAGTCCTTTTTCATTCCTAAGCTTAAAAATCTAACAATTTAGTACAAAAAAACTTCAATAAATCAATAATGGAAACATTTGAAAACTTTAACAATTTTGCAAATTAGTACAAGAGTTAGCTAAATCAAAATCGCGAAACCTCGAAAACATAAAAATTACAAAAAAAATGACTAAATTAAACTTACAACAATGAACCAAAAATTTGAGCTTCCAAAAACCTTTTTCTTCTATTTGTTCATGAGGTAGAAGATGAACACAAAAAATGTTTTATTTTTCTTTTAATTTTGGTTTATATAGTTAGATTAATTAATTAAATCTTAATTAATCAATTGTTAATCTTAATTAACAAATTTAGTGGATGAAAATTCAATCCCACCACCGTTTGACTCTTTAAAAAGGGTTTAATTGCTTAATTGGTCCCTCAACTATTTAAAAATCTATAGTGATAAAATTTTAACACTTTTACAATTTAGTCCTTATATCTTAATTAACTATTCAATTAACAAAATTAAGGGACCAAACTACAATTAAACTTTATACTAACCTCGTAAATATTAAATAATAATATTTACAGGCTCGAACATCAAAAATAGGGTTTTAAACTTGACATTTCTAACCTACTGAAAAACGGGTTGTTACATCTGCCACCTTCATTGAAAACACCAACGGAGCCACTCCTAGGAAAACGGGGACCACCAAAAAAACAAATTTAGATGGTTGTTCACTGGAGGAAGAGAAACAAATAGAGGGAGGGAGGGAGACAAGCTATCGTCATTACGTAGCCTGCCTCTTTATTTTTTCCTTTTTTTTGGTTGGCTTTTAATTAAGGTTTTGAAGAGGCTTGTGTTATCTTTCACTACTTTAGTGTCACCTAATGTGAATGAAATGTTCTCGATTTGAAAGTTGTGGGCTTTAATTTCAAAGACTATTTCTCCAAGATATCACATTAAATGATTATGTATATATTAGATAGTGTGGAAGAAGTTCATCTTTGTTTACAAGAATTGTTGAGTCACAAAAGCAAGTTGAAAAGGCCTGCCTTGTAACAGCCCTAACCCGTATCCGTCGCCGGATTACGGTTCCAAGGCATTACCGAACAAGACACAGTTCAGCACAGTCATTTATCACCTTTCATACACCAAAGAATAACGATGCATTTATAACATTATCAAACTTGAATATCCTTAATTCAATTATTTTAAATTCAAATATATAATGATAATTACAATTCAAATCAATCATACCTTACTAAGCATGTATCACAAATAAACACATTACAAAATTCAAACTAATTCAATTTATACATACATCAAAGCTCAATCGAACATATTCTATAATTAACAAATTCGAACCAAACTTGTATACACCAGAGTCATGTTCAAGCATATAATACTTTCAATATTCGATTTCCCTAAATCCATCGTATTAATGACATTTTCATAATTAAATCATATTCAAGCATATATCCTCACTTTTCATATATAGAGAATATATACGTACATAATTTCATTATCTAAATATCAAACTTTGCATTTCATAACTTCTGCATATGTATATAATGAAACCAATATGTATACAACTTAATGTCCAATCACAAATGCAACATTAGTAACATTATATTATGGCCTTACATACCTTTAATGTCATTATATTATACACATATGACAATTTCAATGAAATAATTCAATCATAAACTATACACGCTCAATACAAATCAACTTATCCTTTAATCGACTAATCCAATAAATTTATAAAAGTTAAATTCAAACTTGTATTACTCACTTAACTATCATTACCCGAATTCGTATGTATCTTATTCATAAATTTTAAGCCTACTTTAAAAAAAATCATTTATATATATCATTTAAAAGACCAACAACTTGCATATTTATCTATTACAAGTTTGCGCATATGAATACTGTAACAGCCCGATTTTGGGCCTAGTCGGAATAGTGGTTTCGGGACCACAAATCCGACGAGGGAAAATATGGTTATTATTATATTTTTATGGTCTACAATTTCACGGAAAATTTTCGTAAAAATTTCGTTCGAAAATTTCGACGTTTGGGCACTCAATTTAGTCAAAAGGACTAAATTGTAAATAGTGCAAAAGTTGAGTTCTATATGTAGAAGTATCTAATTGATATGAAATTTTAAATTGGAGGTCTTTATGTGGTAATTAGACCATTAGTTAGTTGATGGACAAAAATAGACATAAGAAATGAGAGAAATAGATTTTTTTAAGTGGGGGCATATTAGTCATTTGGTAATAAAAAAAATAAAATGGGAAAAAGATGACAAAAATCATCATCTTCCTCATTAGTTGCTGCCGAAATTTGAAGGAAGCCATAGCTAAGGTTTCTTTGCTTTCTCAAGCTCATAGTAAGTGCATCCTAGCCCCGTTTTTAATGTTCTTCGCATTTTTGGAATCCTCGTAACTCGGTTTAGCTTATTCTAGCAATAATTCGTGTTAGGGCTCATATTTGGAAAAATACCCATAGGTGAAATGTGTTTATTTTGCTGTTTTATGGTGGAATATGAAGCTATAAATTATGTTAAACAACTTTTGCTAAGCAATTTTAAGCGAAAACGGGTAAATAGACATAATCGGTAAAAATAATTAATATTCAAAAGTATGTGTTGGAGTGGGAATTTGATGTTTCCATAGAAGGGAAAAATGTTCAGCATGTTATAAAACTTAAGAATAAGTGATGAAGTTTAATTTCCGAGCTTGGGGACAAAAGTGTAATTATGCAAAAGTTTGGGGGCAAAATTGTAATTTTTCAAAAAGTTGGGTGGTGGATTATTTTAATGAATGTGAACATTAAATGAGTTAAATTTGCTATTATAGATCAAGAAAGACGTGAAGAGTATATCAAACGGGGAAAAGAAAAGATAGGGGAGTAAAGTGCAAAATTACGATATTTTGCACCGAGGTAAGTAAACACGTGACTTAATGTATTATTTTGATATTATTTGATATATGTTGAGATTTATTTGGAATTAAAATAAATGTTTGGCCATATCCTAAAAATGTTGTTAAATCGGGAAAGGTGGTAAAGGGTTGCAATATATGGTTTATGGGTTGAACACTCGGAATAAGCCGGAGTATGTTGTATATAAAGGGGTTGCTGTGTGCTGATTCCCCGATTCATTGGTGGTGCTATGTGCGTGATCCACCATATCTTTGAAATGTGAAAAGGGGGTTGCTATGTGCTGATTCCCCCGAGGGGTTGCTAAGTGCTGATTCCCCGGTTCATTGGTGGTGCTAAGTGCGATATCCACCATATCTTTGAAATGTGAAGGGGGGTTGCTATGTGCTGATTCCCCCGAGGGGTTGCTAAGTGCTGATTCCCCGATTCAGCGGTGGTGCTAAGTGCGAGATCCACCAATAACGGTTAACATTCCAAGTGTTCAACGAAAAAGTGTGGAAGATGAATATTTCCATATGGTGGAAAATTTTATGGGGTAAATATTGAGTTGAATACTAAATCGACCCATGTATGAGATGGGAGAAAATATCAAAAACGCAAAAGGAACGATTTAATTATAAATTGTGTTGAACAACAGCAGTTGGGTAACTTTGAAAAATCACCATAAATGGTGGAAAATGAATGGGAAGCTGAATAATATATGAAATTGAAGCTGAATGTGTCTATTTTCATATGAAAGAAATAGAATAAGCAAAAGAGTTGTATTTTTGGAGATATCTGAATTTTACTGAAACAGGGCTGGATTGATTTCGAGATCCCCTGTTCTAATTTTGGAAAATTACCAAAAATTGTAAAAAAAAATAATTATGGCATGAAATTTATATCCCTGGAATCCTTATTGAGTCTATTTTTATTAGAAATAAGAAAAACCATTTTTCAAATTTTGTACAGAGAGTTAAGTAAATTTTAGTGAGGAAGGGTCAGAACCGTTGGGCAGTGAAACAGGGGAAGGTTTAATGAATAAACTGTACTAATTGGCTGGGTTAAAAATTCTGAAATTTTTATGGTGAAATGGTATATGAGTCTAGTTTCAGGGAAAATTTACGAAACTCAATTTGGAGCCCTGTAGCTCCAGATAAAAAATAAATTAGCGACTATGACGCAGAAAAACAGCTTGCTGGAAATTGCCTAAACAATAAAGTTATTCATGAATAAGTTTATATTTTGGTGTAGTTATGGGAGTAATTACTTATTTATCATGTGTTTACTTACTAAGCTATATGCTTACTCGATTTTATTTTTCTCTTGGTTATAGTGACTTCCAACAACTCGGAAATTGGAACGAAGTCAGACAATCATCTACACTATCCTTCACATTTGGGGTATTTTACTACTAGTGTTCCGAAATTTTATGGCATGTATAGACACTTTATGTAATGTGGGATCATCATGTAAATATATGTTATGGTTCCCTTTTAAATGTAGTGTTTATTAATAGTTAAACTATATGTGTGTTTATACAAATGAAATTGGTTGGTATATTGGAATGTGTTCTAAATTTGCAGGAGGTTTAAGCAAAAATAAGTAGGAATGCTGTCGAAAATTTTTAAAAATTCAGTAATACCTCATACTCTGTTCCGGTAAGGAATACGGGTAAGGGGTGTTACATTTTAGTGGTATCAGAGCTACGGTTTAGTCGGTTCTCGGACCAATAAAATACGTGTGGAAGTCAGTCTATACATGCCATAAAATTATTGTGATAGTGTGATGATTTCTGACAATTTAAAATTTTGTTTTAAATAGTAAATGGATCCTAATCGAAGTATGGCAGATGATGTTGAAAGTAACACGCCGGTTCCCGCACAAGGGACTGCGCATGAAGAGAGTAGACATGAGACACATGGACAGGATGAGGCTCGAGAAGCCTTCCTCCGAATGAGAGTGATTGGTATACAGAATATGTCCGTGTAAATCTGAATGTTCCTCCTCCTCCACCCCCTCCTATTCCTCAACCGGTCCCCGTAGCTCCACGGAGTGCCGAATTGGTGAGATCAAGTAAGCCACCTGTTGATAGAATTCGAAAGCATGGGGCTGAAGATTTTAGGGCCAATGTTGATGATGATCCGGAAAAAGCCGAGTTTTGGCTTGAAAATACTATTCGGGTATTTGATGAATTATCTTGCACCCCTGAGGAATGTTTGAAATGTGCTGTGTCTTTATTGAAGGATTCGGCATACCGTTGGTGGAAAACATTAATAACGGTGGTTCCAAAAGAAAGAGTTACTTGGGACTTCTTTCAGGAAGAATTCAGAAAGAAATATGTAAGCCAACGGTTTATTGATCAGAAGCGCAAAGAGTTTCTCGGATTGAAACAGGGCCGAATGTCAGTAGCAGAATATGAACGGGAGTTTGTCCGGCTTAGTAAATATGCCCAGGAATGTGTGCATCGTTGAATGGTCTTGGGTGTGTGTTAATGCAAGAGGGCAAAGTAATAGCTTATGCTTCGAGACAATTGAAACCGCATGAGAAGAATTATCCGACGCATGATTTAGAATTGGCTGCCATTGTTTTTGCTTTAAAAATTTGGCGTCATTATTTGTATGGTGAAAAGTGCCGAATCTTCACTGATCATAAGAGTTTGAAATATTTGATGAGTCAAAAAGACTTGAATTTGCGGCAACGAAGATGGCTCGAGCTAATCAAAGACTATGAGCTAGTGATTGATTATCACCCCGGGAAAGCTAATGTGGTTGCTGATGCCTTGAGCAGAAAATCTTTATTTGCTTTGAGAGCTATGGGTACGATGTTAACTTTATCTGATGATGGCTCAATGTTGGTTGAATTGAGAGCTAGACCATTATTTCTTCAGCAAATTCGGGAATCTCAAAAGAATGACAGTAAATTGCAAGCCAAGAGAGCTCAGTGTGAAGCAGGTGTTGACTCAGATTTTCAAATTGGTTCAGATGATTGCTTGATGTTCCGGGATAGAGTATGTGTACCAAGAAATGATGAGTTAATTCAGACCATTTTATGTGAGGCACATAGTGGTGACTTGTCAGTTCATCCGGGTAGTGTGAAAATGTATAATGATTTGAAGAAGTTGTATTGGTGGCCAGGCATGAAAAAGGATATCTCGGAATTTGTATCAAAGTGTTTAATCTGTCAACAAGTGAAGGCTGAGCATCAAGTACCATCGGGTTTACTTCAACCGATAACGATTCCAGAATGGAAGTGGGATAGTATTACGATGGATTTTGTGACAGGATTGCCTTTAACTCCAAAGAAGAAAGATGCTATTTGGAATTATATGTTGCTGAAATAGTGAGATTACATGGGGTGCCTAAATCTATTATATCGGATAGAGATCCGAGATTTACTTCGAGGTTTTGGATAAAGTTGCAGGAAGCCTTGGGTACAAAATTGAATTTCAGTACTGCGTTTCATCCGCAAACTGACGGGCAATCGGAAAGAGTGATTCAAATTCTTGAAGATATGCTCCGGTGTTGTATTTTAGAATTGAAAGGCAGTTGGGAGAAATATCTACCATTGGTTGAATTTTCTTATAACAATAGCTATCAGTCAAGTATACGAATGGCACCGTATGAAGCATTATATGGGCGTAAGTGTAGAACTCCTTTATATTGGACTGAGCTCGGTGGGAACCGAATTCATGGAGTCGACTTGGTGAAAGAAACTGAAGAAAAGGTGAAAATAATTCGTGACTGTTTAAAGGCTGCCTCAGATCGGCAAAAGTCGTATGCGGATTTAAAGAGAAAAGAAATTGAGTTTCAAGTAGGTGATAAGGTGTTCTTGAAGGTGTCTCCATGGAAGAAGATTCTGAGATTTGGTCGTAAAGGCAAACTAAGTCCACGATTTATTGGACCATATGAAGTTACCGAGAGAGTTGGCCCTGTAGCATATCGGTTAGCTTTACCACCGGAGTTGGAAAAGATACATAATGTGTTTCATGTGTCGATGTTGCGACGTTACCGTTCGGATCCTTCACATATAGTTTCCCCTACAGAGATTGAGGTCAGACCAGATATGACTTATGAGGAAGAACCAATAAAGATTTTGGCTCGGGAAGTCAAGCAGTTAAGGAATAAAAGTGTATCCTTAGTAAAAGTACTGTGGCAAAAACATGGGATGGAGGAAGCTACGTGGGAACCGGAGGAAATTATGAGGAAACAGTACCCAAATCTCTTTTCCGGTAAGATTTTCGGGGACGAAAATCCTTAAGGGGGGAGAGTTGTAACAGCCCGATTTTGGGCCTAGTCGGAATAGTGGTTTCGGGACCACAAATCCGACGAGGGAAAATATGGTTATTATTATATTTTTATGGTCTACAATTTCACGGAAAATTTTCGTAAAAATTTCGTTCGAAAATTTCGACGTTTGGGCACTCAATTTAGTCAAAAGGACTAAATTGTAAATAGTGCAAAAGTTGAGTTCTATATGTAGAAGTATCTAATTGATATGAAATTTTAAATTGGAGGTCTTTATGTGGTAATTAGACCATTAGTTAGTTGATGGACAAAAATAGACATAAGAAATGAGAGAAATAGATTTTTTTAAGTGGGGGCATATTAGTCATTTGGTAATAAAAAAAATAAAATGGGAAAAAGATGACAAAAATCATCATCTTCCTCATTAGTTGCTGCCGAAATTTGAAGGAAGCCATAGCTAAGGTTTCTTTGCTTTCTCAAGCTCATAGTAAGTGCATCCTAGCCCCGTTTTTAATGTTCTTCGCATTTTTGGAATCCTCGTAACTCGGTTTAGCTTATTCTAGCAATAATTCGTGTTAGGGCTCATATTTGGAAAAATACCCATAGGTGAAATGTGTTTATTTTGCTGTTTTATGGTGGAATATGAAGCTATAAATTATGTTAAACAACTTTTGCTAAGCAATTTTAAGCGAAAACGGGTAAATAGACATAATCGGTAAAAATAATTAATATTCAAAAGTATGTGTTGGAGTGGGAATTTGATGTTTCCATAGAAGGGAAAAATGTTCAGCATGTTATAAAACTTAAGAATAAGTGATGAAGTTTAATTTCCGAGCTTGGGGACAAAAGTGTAATTATGCAAAAGTTTGGGGGCAAAATTGTAATTTTTCAAAAAGTTGGGTGGTGGATTATTTTAATGAATGTGAACATTAAATGAGTTAAATTTGCTATTATAGATCAAGAAAGACGTGAAGAGTATATCAAACGGGGAAAAGAAAAGATAGGGGAGTAAAGTGCAAAATTACGATATTTTGCACCGAGGTAAGTAAACACGTGACTTAATGTATTATTTTGATATTATTTGATATATGTTGAGATTTATTTGGAATTAAAATAAATGTTTGGCCATATCCTAAAAATGTTGTTAAATCGGGAAAGGTGGTAAAGGGTTGCAATATATGGTTTATGGGTTGAACACTCGGAATAAGCCGGAGTATGTTGTATATAAAGGGGTTGCTGTGTGTTGATTCCCCGATTCATTGGTGGTGCTATGTGCGTGATCCACCATATCTTTGAAATGTGAAAAGGGGGTTGCTATGTGCTGATTCCCCGAGGGGTTGCTAAGTGCTGATTCCCCGGTTCATTGGTGGTGCTAAGTGCGATATCCACCATATCTTTGAAATGTGAAAGGGGGTTGCTATGTGCTGATTCCCCCGAGGGGTTGCTAAGTGCTGATTCCCCGATTCAGCGGTGGTGCTAAGTGCGAGATCCACCAATAACGGTTAACATTCCAAGTGTTCAACGAAAAAGTGTGGAAGATGAATATTTCCATATGGTGGAAAATTTTATGGGGTAAATATTGAGTTGAATACTAAATCGACCCATGTATGAGATGGGAGAAAATATCAAAAACGCAAAAGGAACGATTTAATTATAAACTGTGTTGAACAACAGCAGTTGGGTAACTTTGAAAAATCACCATAAATGGTGGAAAATGAATGGGAAGCTGAATAATATATGAAATTGAAGCTGAATGTGTCTATTTTCATATGAAAGAAATAGAATAAGCAAAAGAGTTGTATTTTTGGAGATATCTGAATTTTACTGAAACAGGGCTGGATTGATTTCGAGATCCCCTGTTCTAATTTTGGAAAATTACCAAAAATTGTAAAAAAAAATAATTATGGCATGAAATTTATATCCCTGGAATCCTTATTGAGTCTATTTTTATTAGAAATAAGAAAAACCATTTTTCAAATTTTGTACAGAGAGTTAAGTAAATTTTAGTGAGGAAGGGTCAGAACCGTTGGGCAGTGAAACAGGGGAAGGTTTAATGAATAAACTGTACTAATTGGCTGGGTTAAAAATTCTGAAATTTTTATGGTGAAATGGTATATGAGTCTAGTTTCAGGGAAAATTTACGAAACTCAATTTGGAGCCCTGTAGCTCCAGATAAAAATAAATTAGCGACTATGACGCAGAAAAACAGCTTGCTGGAAATTGCCTAAACAATAAAGTTATTCATGAATAAGTTTATATTTTGGTGTAGTTATGGGAGTAATTACTTATTTATCATGTGTTTACTTACTAAGCTATATGCTTACTCGATTTTATTTTTCTCTTGGTTATAGTGACTTCCAACAACTCGGAAATTGGAACGAAGTCAGACAATCATCTACACTATCCTTCACATTTGGGGTATTTTACTACTAGTGTTCCGAAATTTTATGGCATGTATAGACACTTTATGTAATGTGGGATCATCATGTAAATATATGTTATGGTTCCCTTTTAAATGTAGTGTTTATTAATAGTTAAACTATATGTGTGTTTATACAAATGATATTGGTTGGTATATTGGAATGTGTTCTAAATTTGCAGGAGGTTTAAGCAAAAATAAGTAGGAATGCTGTCGAAAATTTTTAAAAATTTAGTAATACCTCATACTCTGTTCCGGTAAGGAATACGGGTAAGGGGTGTTACAAATACACCATTTTAGCCATATCCAAAAATCCATACAATTCATATCATTTTACAAATTCAAAATCGAATATTAAGTCCACTTGCATGAGCAAATCGTACCTTTATTAAATACTCCACGTTCCTAATTTACTTCACAAAAAATTGGCATCCATAAATAGCCTCATAAATTGTACAAGATTTAGCCATTAAATCATAAGTCAAAATATGCCATTTCCTAATCAAACCATATCGATTCAAATAATAAAATCATACATATCACTTCACATTTTCCAAACCTATATCCATACACCAATTTATAGCATAAAGCACACTTCCAAAATAGGTCTAGATCATGACCAAATATACACATGTTCTTCCATACCTTATAACCGTACATACACATGCACATTACTAGTTTCTGTCAAATCAATTTATTAATGTAAATATACTCTTACAAACCAAATTTAACTATCATTTTATCTATGATTTACTTAGCATTTCACCTATATGCCATAACCGAGTTCACTTAATTACTAAATTACATAACAATACCTTAACAAAGCATATCAAACAAGATTCACATATATTTACTTATAAATAAACCATAGCCGAAACACCAAAACCAAAACCAAAACCAAACATATCACACATATCATATATATATATATATAACACATAACCAAGATTAATTAAGCTTGAATATCATTTACCTCATTGCCGAAGCACATGACTAAGACACCATAACATATATATACCAAACTCACTTCACTTATATGCTTCAACTAAGCTCACCTATGCCGAATTATTTACCACATTCTTAACAAAACATATCAAACATAATTCACATAAATAAATATTCCATAACTGAGATACCAAAATCAACATATCTAACACTTGATCAAAAGCATAAAAACCATGCTTAATAAAATAAATAAGCCATTTTCGCATGGCTCATATTAACATACTCCAAATCAAACATATTAACTAGAATATACATGCCATAAGTTCAATTTCAAACTTAGTAAAATACCAAAAACTGTACTCGATAGTGTGACAGACTTCTCTGACGATCGCCGAGCTCATAACCAACTTCCAAATCTATAAAACAGAAAGCGATTACACACCGTAAGCTATCAAAGCTTAGTAAGTCATAAGCAAATAAACATTTAATCATTTACGTAAATTCACATATAATTCAATTTATCAACTTATATATCAAAACTTATATAATTTGTAATAACTTCCCTCTTTACCAAATAATCAATTGAACATTCATATAACTAATCATCACTTTCCTCAATACACATATACATCAAAGGCCGAATACATATATATTCAAATATGCAATCACATAATTCATATTTCACATAACTTCATATCATCAATTCAAGTATACAACTTACCTTAATTTCAAATAGATCATCAATTATCACATACCTAGTCACTTAGCTTGATTTAAACATTCGTACGCAACTTATCTTTACCCGTTGAACCATTCGGAATTAAAAAGGATACTCGGATAGTCGGAAGGCTCGTACAATGCTAATGTCTCAGACGTGGTCTTACATGTAATCACATATCGATGCCACTATCCCAGACAGGGTCTTACACAAATCAAATACGATGCCAATGTCCCAGACATGGTCTTACACGTATACACAAGTCGATGCCAACGTCCCAGACGTAGTCTTACACGAAAATACATATTGAAATCCTAGGTCATGACATACGTATTCTAACTATTCCTAAGGCTCAAATGGGCCTTTCGGACGTCGTCACTCAGTCGAAACGAATTCATAAACATAGCTACCAAGCTTGTACACATTCGGCTAATATATATATTTATTCACATATTCATTTCAGCACATATAATTCACATTTAATTAAAAATTATAACATCTATTTGCTTATAAACTTACCTCGGATATCGACGGACGGAATAGACGACTATTCGATTATTTTTGTTTTTCCCCGATCCCAATCCGTTTTCTTTGGTTCATGATCTAAACATATTCAAATTAAACTTATTTAAGCATAATTCCATTCAATTTAATCCAAAAACACATAAATGGGAAAATTACCATTTTCCCCTGACATTTTAGACTTTTTACAATTTAGTCCCTATGCATAAAACACAAAATACACAAAATTTGCATGTATCATGCTAGGGCTGAATATTCCTATAGTCTATCTAAGTCCACACATTTCATTTAGTTCACCTTTTGGCCCCTCGATTTACACTTTTCTTAATTTAGTCCTTAATACACATTTTTATCAAAAATTACTAATTAAAACATGAAAATCTAACAACATATATTTATTTTCCATGATCTAACAACAAAATCAACAAGATCTTTTCAATGGCATATCACAAAATACACAACCAATTCAAAAATTCAAGCATGGGCTTTGTAGTACTCGAAGCAACGATCTCAAAAACTTAAAAATCATCAAAAACCAAAACCGAAACATACCTTGATTGAGCTTAGTAATGGCCGAATGCTTCAAAGCTCTTTTCTTTTCTTTTTCTTTAGCAACTTTCGGCAAGATGAACATGATAATGCTTTTAATTTATGTTTTGTTTTATTATAAATACATTATAATATTTTATTTACTAATTTAACCTTTATAAGTTAATATATATAACATATAATATAATGTCATTCTTGACCATTTTCTTCCACTAACTTATATAGTGGGCTAATTGCATCATAGAACCTCCAAATTATAAAGACAACAACAATTAGGTACTTTCATATTTAACCATTAAATTTTTATTTTACGCTATTAAGCCCTTTTCTCAAATTTAGCACACAAGCAATAAAATAAATTCACGAAACTTTCACATATGTAAATTCACAGATAATTAACACAAAAAATAATATTAAAATATTTTTTAGACTCGAACTTGTGGTCCCGAAACCACTATTTCGATTAGGGTCAAAATCAGGATGTCACAATTCTCCCCCCTTAGGGATTTTCGTCCCCGAAAATCTTACCGGTGAATAAGTTTGGGTAACGTTCTCTCATTTCATCCTCTAACTCCCAAGTTGTTTCCTCAACTCCATGTTTATGCTACAGTACTTTAACTAACGGAATTTTCTTAATCCGCAATTCTTTAATCTCATGAGCCAGAATGCGGATCGGTTCTTCCTCATATGTCATATCGGACTTAATTTCAATCTCTGTGAGACTAATCACATGTGAAGGATCGGATCAGTATATACGGAGCATCGAAATGTGGAATACATTGTGAATCTTTTCTAACTTAGGTGACAACAACAATCTATAAGTAATTGGCCCGATACGCTCTATAATCTCATACGGCCCAATAAATCTCGGACCCAATTTGCTTTTACGACCAAATCTAAGTATTTTCTTCCACGGCGATACCTTCAAAAATACTTTATCTCCAATCTGAAACTCTATATCTTTTTTTTTTCAAGTTTGCATACGATTTCTGACGATTCAATGCTGTTTTTAGACTATCGCGAATCACTTTCACATCATATATTTCAAATTCACAAATAGCTTCGAATTTCAAATCTCTTTAATCTCACAACTAAAATTCTGATATGACTTTCACTATACATCATCCCTAGCTGAAACTGATTAACTGTATTAAATTGTTTCCATTTTCTGCTCACATTCTCTGACGATTTTAATCCTGTGAATCATTTTCTCACAAAACTCAATCCTAAAATAACGGAGTTCGATAACTGCTTATAATAGCAACAATCTTTCTTAGTTACTTTGCAATTCTAAAACATAGTGACAAATAAATATTTCAAGAATTTGGTTTGCATTTCCCGATTTCAATGCAATTTCATACTCATATATTACTGTAATCTCTCTTAGAATTACCATTTAAATTTCAGATCTCAATCCAAAACAATGATAACTGACACCATAGACAGATTTACCAACACAAAAACGCCTTAACTGTTTTATCAAAAGAGAAAATCTATACTTACAAAGAGATTTCTTCAGATAGTTAACCATATTTTAGATAACTCCACCTTTTTCAATGATAAGATAATCTCGATACAAAATTCATCAACTCTCTATTTCTATAATCAACAAAGTCAGAAATATCACATTTCACACTCATCATCTATATCATATCTCGGACTGTTGTGCATCTTGTTAATCCCATATGAACACCACTGAAAGTTTCTTGTAACAGTTGTTATTTATTCGTAGAACATTCCAGTATGCACACTCTATCTCAAAATAACAAATAATCATCGATACCACATCTGATGTTCTAAGTCAGAAATCAATTTATGTTGAACTCCTTTTCAACTTATAATTCGCTGACACATTTCTAAATTTCACAACTTCACTATATAAACATTTATTTAGCCTCTAATTCAACTAACAACTGTTCATTACCTGATAAGATCAATCACGTATTCATCACCCAATCAAAACATTCGAAACTTTAATTATTTTCCTTGGATAAGATCACTTACAGACTTAAAAGTTTTTCGACGATTGAAACTAACCTTGCTGTGTCAAGTTCAGATCTTTCTCTAACATTAAACATTTTAAACTATTATAGTCATCAAATATTTCACATAACTCTTTTTATGCAGCTTTAACTGTATAAAATTATAAGATATCTCTACACTCTTGTATTGAAATACATTTCGAACCATTCATTAACATAAGGACGAAAATTGTAATCTCTTTATTGAACTCGGACTGAACCAGAACTGATATTTCGGTCGACATTGTCTTCGTGCAAAAGAAAACTTCAACAATCAAACTAACTTTAATTTATCACAATATTTCCCAGATAGGATCATTTCGATAGATATAATTCGGTATCAAGTCTTCAAGAATACGAGTTCTTCTTCCAGACTATCCCTCAATTCACACATGCTCATTCAAAGTTTATTTCCATTCAGATGAATAGATTCAAACACATATAACCCAATTATCTTTTCAAACAAATAATTCAAATCAGACTAAACCACTGAATCAGTCTTTTCGAATGAATCTTTTGTTCTCATTAATAAGGATAACCCAGACATATTATTTCATAAATTTAATATTATTCTTCTATCATTTTCACTTTTATCAATGCTGGACCTTCATGAGAACTAGAAAAGAGTTTATAATGAAGCTATCTCATATATTATTCATCGAAACTCTGAATTATACAGAAATCACCTTAACCAAATAGAAATCATTGTGCCTTAATAAGAACGATGTCTCAACCCTATAAATAGATATTATCCCGACTGTTAATGAAGTATTTGGACACAGAGAAGAATCAAATATGATTTAAATAGCAACCATTGTAGAAACACAACTTCTATAACTCTGGGGATGGTACCACTGTACTCTCACATTTCAAGTCAGAAATTAAAATCATAATAAACATAATCCTCTCTGTCAAATAGAGATCTCTTGCAGATAATCACGTGGAATCATAAGAAAACCAGAATAGCGAAATTTCAGCATATGGAGTCACAAAGGATATCTAAAAAAAATTACAACCCATATAGAATGATATAAAATTCCAATGATATCCCAGAAAATGTCCAGAAAGAACGATGTCATTCTTAAATACTAAAATCCACAGTAACAGAAGCAATATAATCTTCGCATATATTCAACAGAACAATAACTAGTAGAAATAAAATATTGATCTCATACAGATTTTACCATCGACTTTCGTATCCACACAATGAAACAAATTATCAGTGAAAGAGATAACAATGTCGAACATAACCCAAACAGATCAACCATGCTTTCATCTATCAGTACATTTAGTTAGTATTCTCACACGATAAGAATTTTCTTTCTGAATTGAAACAGTCACATATACTTCTGAAGATAAATGTACACACAGAATACCCAAAATGAATCATAGTAACTGCCCGACTATAGCCATTGTACTCAACTATCAACACAATTCAATCATTATTCCACTGCCTAATTTTGTCATCAGAAATTTTTCACATTATCCCATCTCTAAAAGAAATCAATTCAGGAAAACTTCCAATTAATACTTTCTTTAGATAACATACCTGAGTACACCATTTAGTCGGAATTAACTTCTTATTTACCACTGACTCTGTATAATCTGAATAGTCTTCAGAATTATCCAATATCTCTTTTCTGACCACATTACTAAACTTTCAAACACGGACTTCTATAATTCCACACTTGTGAGCTTATTCAATCCAAATCTTACAGATTTCATTATAACCTTCCACTGATAAGGGGGTGAGGATTGTAAAGCCTGAAATTTAACTTACACATACATGCACATAACATATATTATCACAAATAACCAATTCATTTTTAAAATTCACATCCTCCAAACATTTAATAAACTTTTACTTTTAATCACTTTTATTCTTAACACTTTGTTCATATGTCAACTCAAATCACTAATTCACAACTAGAGCATTTCAGATACAATCATAACTCAAATATCATATCTCATATGCTCATATAATTACAACATTTATCAATAACAATTTGTCATACAATTTGATCCTTACCTTTATGAGTCTTACCTCATCACCAACACATTTCTACTCAAATATTTGAGTATTTATTTCTATACTATCAGAATTAGCTCAGTTGGAAAATTTATCTATCTTATCAAACAAAATTTCGTCAGAGTTAGAAGATATCACACTATCACAGATTAAATATGGCATGTATAGCTAGACTCACATACGCTATGGTAGTCCTAGAACCGACTAAACCATAGCTCTGATACCAAATAAAATGTAACACCCCTAACCCGTATCCGTCGTTGGATTAGGGTTTCGAGGCATTACCGAACAAGACGCAGTTCAGCACAGTCATTTATCACCTTTCATACACCAAAGAATAACGATGCATTTATAACATTATCAAACTTGAATATCCTTAATTCAATTATTTTAAATTCAAATATATAAATGATAATTACAATTCAAATCAATCATACCTTACTAAGCATGTATCACAAATAAACACATTACAAAATTCAAACTAATTCAATTTATACATACATCAAAGCTCAATCGAACATATTCTATAATTAACAAATTCGAACCAAACTTGTATACACCAGAGTCATGTTCAAGCATATAATACTTTCAATATTCGATTTCCCTAAATCCATCGTATTAATGACATTTTCATAATTAAATCATATTCAAGCATATATCCTCACTTTTCATATACAGAGAATATGTACGTACATAATTTCATTATCTAAATATCAAACTTTGCATTTCATAACTTCTGCATATGTATATAATGAAACCAATATGTATACAACTTAATGTCCAATCACAAATGCAACATTAGTAACATTATATTATGGCCTTACATACCTTTAATGTCATTATATTATACACATATGACCATTTCAATGAAATAATTCAATCATAAACTATACACGCTCAATACAAATCAACTTATCCTTTAATCGACTAATCCAATAAATTTATAAAAGTTAAATTCAAACTTGTATTACTCACTTAACTATCATTACCCGAATTTGTATGTATCTTATTCATAAATTTTAAGCCTACTTTAAAAAAAATCATTTATATATATCATTTAAAAGACCAAAAACATGCATATTTATCTATTACAAGTTTGCGCATATGAATACACCATTTTAGCCATATCCAAAAATCCATCCAATTCATATCATTTTACAAATTCAAAATCGAATATTAAGTCCACTTGCATGAGCAAATCGTACCTTTATTAAATACTCCACGTTCATAATTTATTTCATAATAAATTGGCATCCATAAATAACCTCATAAATTGTACAAGATTTAGTCATTAAATCATAAGTCAAAATATGCCATTTCCTAATTAAACCATATCGATTCAAATAATAAAAGCATACATATCACTTCACATTTTCCAAACCTATATCCATACACCAATTTATAGCATAAAACACACTTCCAAAATAGGTCTAGATCATGACCAAATATATACATGTTCTTCTTTACCTTATAACCGTACATACACATGCACATTACTAGTTTCTGTCAAATCAATTTATTAATGTAAATATACTCTTACAAACCAAATTTAACTATCATTTTATCTATGATTTACTTAGCATTTCACCTATATGCCATAACCGAGTTCACTTAATTACTAAATTACATAACAATACCTTAACAAAGCATATCAAACAAGATTCACATATATTTACTTATAAATAAACCATAGCCGAAACACCAAAACCAAAACCAAAACCAAACATATCACACATATCATATATATATATAACACATAACCAAGATTAATTAAGCTTGAATATCATTTACCTCATTGCCGAAGCACATGACTAAAAACACCATAACATATATATACCAAACTCACTTCACTTATATGCTTCAACTAAGCTCACCTATGCCGAATTATTTACCACATTCTTAACAAAACATATCAAACATAATTCACATAAATAAATATTCCATAGCTGAGATACCAAAATCAACATATCTAACACTTGATCAAAAGCATAAAAACCATGCTTAATAAAATAAATAAGCCATTTTCGCAAGGCTCATATTAACATACTTGAAATCAAACATATTAACTAGACTATACATGCCATAAGTTCAATTTCAAACTTAGTAAAATACCAAAAACCGTACTCGATAGTGTGATAGACTTCTCTGACGATCGCCGAGCTCATAACCAACTTCCAAATCTATAAAACAGAAAGCGATTACACACCGTAAGCTATCAAAGCTTAGTAAGTCATAAGCAAATAAACATTTAAGCATTTACGTAAATTCACATATAATTCAATTTATCAACTTATATATCAAAACTTATATAATTTGTAATAACTTCCCTCTTTACCAAATAATCAATTGAACATTCATATAACTAATCATCACTTTCCTCAATACACATATACATCAAAGGCCGAATACATATATATTCAAATATGCAATCACATAATTCATATTTCACATAACTTCATATCATCAATTCAAGTATACAACTTACCTTATTTTCAAATAGATAATCAATTATCACATACCTGGTCACTTAGCCTGATTTAAACATTCGTACGCAACTTATCTTTACCCGTTGAACCATTCGGAATTAAAAAGGATACTCGGATAGTCGGAAGGCTCGTACAATGCTAACGTCTCAGACGTGGTCTTACATGTAATCACATATCGATGCCACTATCCCAGACAGGGTCTTACACAAATCAAATACGATGCCAATGTCCCAGACATGGTCTTACACGTATACACAAGTCGATGCCAACGTCCCAGACGTGGTCTTACACGAAAATACATATTGAAATCCTATGTCATGACATACGTATCCTAACTATTCCTAAGGCTCATACGGGCCTTTCGGACGTCGTAACTCAGTCGAAACGAATTCATAAACATAGCTGCCAAGCTTGTACACATTCGGCTAATACATATATTTATTCACATATTCATTTCAGCACATATAATTCACATTTAATTAAAAATTATAACATCTATTAGCTTATAAACTTACCTCGGATATCGACGACCGGAATAGACGACTATTTGATTATTTTTGTTTTTCCCCGATCCAAATCCGTTTTCTTTGGTTCATGATCTAAACATATTCAAATTAAACTTATTTAAGCATAATTCCATTCAATATAATCCAAAAGCACATAAATGGGAAAATTACCATTTTCCCTGACATTTTAGACTTTTTACAATTTAGTCCCTATTGCATAAAACACAAAATACACAAAATTTGCATGTATCATGCTAGGGCTGAATATTCCTATAGTCTATCTAAGTCCACACATTTCATTTATTTCACATTTTGACCCCTCGATTTACACTTTTCTTAATTTAGTCCTTAATACACATTTTTATCAAAAATTACTAATTAAAACATGAAAATCTAACAAATATATTTATTTTCCATGATCTAACAACAAAAACAACAAGATTTCTTCAATGGCATATCACAAAATACACAACCAATTCAAAAATTCAAGCATGGGCTTTGTAGTACTCGAAGCAACGATCTCAAAAACTTAAAAATCATCAAAAACCAAAACCGAAACATACCTTGATTGAGCTTAGTAATGGCCGAATGCTTCAAAGCTCTTTTCTGTTCTTTTTCTTTAGCAACTTTCGGCAAGATGAACATGATAATGCTTTTAATTTATGTTTTGTTTTATTATAAATACATTATAATATTTTATTTACTAATTTAACCTTTATAAGTTAATATATATAACATATAATATAATGTCATTCTTGACCATTTTCTTCCACTAACTTATATAGTGGGCTAATTGCATCATAGAACCTCCAAATTATAAAGACAACAACAATTAGGCACTTTCATATTTAACCATTAAATTTTTATTTTATGCGATTAAGCCCTTTTCTCAAATTTAGCACACAAACAATAAAATAAATTCACGAAACTTTCACATATGTAAATTCACACATAATTAACACAGAAAATAATATTAAAATATTTTTTAGACTCGAACTTGTGGTCCCGAAACTACTGCTTTGATTAGGGTCAAAATCAGGCTGTCACATGCCTTTTTATCTTTTTTGTGGTTGTTGTGAATTGTCCATTAGGTTCCATTAGTATATTGCATATGGCCTTCTTTAGCTAACATGCTCTATTTTTATCTAACATGAAGGATGCAGATATTCAAGAAATCGAAGCTAGAAGTTGGAAGTAAAAACCATAAATGTGCATAAGCATCATCATTGTCGATTGTGGATGAGAGATAATAAAGTCATATGGATATTATCCCATTAACATAAATATTTAACAATTGAATGATCATTTTGTAGCAACTCAATAATGTTAGTAGCAATTTTGTAAGACTTGAATGTTAGATGAAGAAAACGTAATTTCAATCAAAATGTAGAGACTATTGATTAACTTAACCCTTATATTTATGGTCTTTTTGATAATATATTAAAAGTTATATATTATGTAACATGTAAGACCTAAAAAGTTTAGATAAAAATGACTTGGAGAATATAATGTTGGCGCCACTTTAGTTGATATAAGAGAGGGCTTGGCTAATGATAGGCCTTTTTTCCCTCTTTTCGTTTCAACTTTCAATATATGTAGTCAAGTGGGTTGTAGGTGAAGTGTTGTTAATTTCCAGCATTTTTTAATACCAAAACAATTTTCAACTATCAACTTTCGTGCCATGTATCTTAGGATTTATTTAAAAACACGATTGAGAGTCCAATTATATTACAGTCAATTTAGGAAATCAAAGTGGTTTAGGGAAGAGATTAGATTAAAGAAAAGAGGTGGCATGGCATGCTGCCACAACATAGGTTTTCTTGAAATCAATCAATTCCAAATTCTATTTTTTAAGAACAGGTAAGTCAACCCCTCAATGGGTTGACAAAATGTCTGTTTGATGGCACATCATTATAAACCACCCTCCTATGCTCCATTTAACTTTAAGACCTTCATTTCAACATACTTTAGTGTGCTTGGCATATTCTATATGATCTAACTGTACCTTTGGTGTGCCACCAATAAAATAAGAAATGTATATCTTTCTTATAATAATTTATTTATATCACTCATCCCAACTCATTTAAGAAATTATTTTTTAAATAAATTATATTATTATGAGAATATTTTTATCTTTTATAACAAATAAAAATTTTCGCATTATAAGATATAGGCTAAAATGTCAAATAAATTCTCTAAAAATAATTTAAAAATCAATTAAATCCCTCGTCGAAAAGTGCGTTCAATTGAGCCATTTGAATAATGGTTTGTATACATAATTAAGCTCATTGACTTCATTTTCTCCATTGAAGCCCCTGATGAGCCATTAAGTATTGATGTGGTAATTGGCATGAAAAAATAATGATGTGTAAGGCTTAATTGATCTTTTTAATATTATTTTATGAGAGTTTAATTGACTATTTAAGTTAAAAAAAAGTCTAAAAAGTCTATTTTTTTAAAAAAAGTATAGATTATAAAAATCATAAAAAAGTTTAAAAATTTTAAATGTACAAAAACATATAGAAAAATTATATAATTTATTCAAATTATTCAAATATTATAAAAAATAAAAATTACTACATGTTTTTGTTTTCTCTCATATATTGTCCTACATTATACCTCAATCCATTCTTATTAACTTCTCTCGCATCATCTTTCCTCAATTTCAAAAAAATTCTAAGTTTATTGTTTAAGCCGAGAATTATCCAAATTTCAAAAAAATTCTGCTCGAGCCTAACTAGACTTGGCTAGCTGAAATGATTTGTTTCGCTATTTTACAAATAATAAAATTGTATTTATTTAAATTTAAATATCAATTTATTTTTATATATTTGTTTATTTTGTGAATAGTAAATCAAATCAGCTCATGAATACTTCTACTTATCACCTTAGGCCATCAAGTACTAAACACATCATCACTCAAACCACTCACTCGACACCACACAAGTCCGATTATCATCACACTTCAATCTCCTTATTTCCTTATTACCGAAACCAAAGACACCAAATAAGCAAAATAACAAACATGTTACCGAAACATCAATTAATAAGGAATTAATTAAGAATATTTTATGAACATACACTCTTCATAATGCTTTTTCAAGAGCATATTTTAGGCATGCAAAGGTAATCATGTTTTCTCAAATATATCGTCGTTAATAAGTTTGTCTTTACATAATTTCAATTGAGAGATAATCATAAATAATGTTAAATTATATTCACGTAAATCTGCTGCTGCTTTGTATGCATTGGGCGTAACATATTATTTTAACAAATTATAAGGCTTCTTCATTCTCAGCAATTGCACCCTTCTCTAACAACAAATTACTGTGTCCTGGATTTAATTGAAACAATAACTCTCCATATCATCATCATATGATATAACAGGAGAACAAAAAGAAAACTAGAGAATCTTTCAATGCGAAAGAAAAATAAACAGTTGGTTACTTCATCACTGCTTATGTAGCAGATGCTTCTTCTTGAGAGCCATGAATTTGGCTGCTATGTCTTCATACTCTGGCAGCTTAGGGTGAACGTGATTAGGGTTGTGAATCGACATTGAATTGGTTCGAAGAATGCTGTACCTGTGAATCTCTCTTGGCCTTTCTTGTGGCATTGTCGTGGCCCTCAAATAAGGACCACCTGTTCCTTTTCTCGTATGGGAAGCACCCACATTTCCCTTCACTTTCCCTATGCTTTCTTCCTTTTCCAATTTGGGCAAGTTGAAAACTCCATACACACTTGCACCATTGTCGTAGCTTCTTCTCCTCAGATTCCGAGTAGGACTACTACTCTCTTTCATTCTAATACATCTAGTATCGTCGTTGGAAGAACATCGGCAATGGCAAAACTTTTCATCCAAAATTCCTCCTTTATCACTAACTGGAGGGACCTTTTCTTCTCTGTCATCAAAACTACAATTGTAACATGGGTTTTCCAAGCTGCAGGTTTTTACTTCACTGTTCAAAGTATTAGCCTGAATGTCACCCCTCAATTCCGTGCAGCCAGGTTGTTTCGATCTCTTCAGCACATAAGTTGCTTCTTTCCTTTCTGCTACTGTTTTCTTCTGGTGTTTCCTGTAGTGATGAGATTGATGCTTGTGGTTCTCATAATATATCTGGTGATCAACATCCTTCATGCTTGAAGGTTCAAGAGAAAAGGACCTCCGCCTTGAATTGTTTGCATTTGAGCTTGGTTTCTCATCCTCTACATTATCCGTATAACTTTCATCATCACCGTCGGTGCCATCCACAACCACTCCTTTAGTTGGCATGCTCAGTGACTTGAACTTGAAAAGTCTCTGATCTTGACAATCTGCTTCTTTTCTCCGGGAAGAGCGTAACTCCTCTATGTCATCAAGATAGACAACTACTTCCTCACAAAACTGAGGCAAACTTTCCGAGGAAGATGGTGCTTTTATCCTTTCATCATCATCCTTTCGTTTCCTAGTGGTTGTACAAATCCGGCTGATGTTCCGGCTTTCTGCTTTTATGTCATCTGGTGGAGAACAAGAAAGGGAAGCACCAATGGTATCAGAATTTGGATAGGAATAAGAGTGACATTGGCTGATCAAATGAGTGGCAGTCTTTGCCAATGGATCAACTTGTATGTATTTTCCTTCCTTCTCACTACCATCTGAAGTCTGCACCAATGTAGGACTTCAATGAAACATCAAAATCTGACCAAAAGACAGTAATTGAAAGAACATAATCTAGTTACCTGGCATTGCAATTCGGGGAAGTATTCAAGTGCCAAAATTTCAGGCTGTAAGCAGTAATCTCGAGCTATTTCATCAATCAATCTGTACTTCATATCATCCGAAACGGATTTTGGGGATAGTTTTTCTTGTATCTGTAGTCAAGATTTTATCAAAATTCTTCATGTTAATTGATGATAAAAAAAACTGATCACAAGCAAGAAAAATCAGCAGTTAGCACTAGAATGGGCAACCTCACGGTTGACCAGATTCCCAGGAAGCAATTCAACGGCCACTGTCGTGAACCTATGCCCGTAATGCTCCCCGAAGAGCTTACGAACCGCAGGAAGCTCAGGGAGATCTGCACATCTGGCAGAGGCGAATATGAGGCTTGAAACTGCTTCATTGATATCATTAGGGCAGTCCCTAGAATACCACAATTACAGGACAACTAATTCAGTTCATGGTCAGAAACTTGAAAAAAGTGATTAAAAGAGGAAAAGTGTGGTTAAGAGGGAAAAAGTTTACTTGTGTCTGCGAATATATGATAATTGAATGTTGACAAATTCACAGAAATGATCCAGTATCTCATAGACTGCCATTATATTCTCATCTTTAAGAAGCTGCTCAGCCTGAAAATTTTAAGTGTCAAAACTAAAGGATGAAAATAGCCTATCCCAATATCATACTTAATACCAGAAGGTTATGCAAACAACATGCAGGAGAAGAAGAAGAAGAAGAAGAAGAAGAATCAAAAGCAGGGGAACACAGCAGAGAGAGTTTAGAGTTTTAATGAAAAGATATTGATCATCGTCCCTACCCGGTTAAAGGCAGTTTGTTGATAACCAAGTTTGATGAGCTGAGCCAGATCCTCCCGCAGCTGTTTCACAATTGTAAACCTTTTGTTCTTTAGCAGCTTCAGACGGCACTGAACACGCTTGATCAGCTTCTTACTGCAAACACCACAGTACATAAGTAAAAACAGAAACCCCATCCAATAAGCTTTTCTCTGAGGAAAAAAAGGGTACCATTTTGAAGCTTTTCGCCAGCCGAAAAAGATGTCAAACATGGTTCAAAACTAGAAAACGTTCTCCTCCTTGTAGGTTTCAGCAGTTAGAGAGCAGCAACCTCTGAAACTAAAACTAAAGCTTGAGTGTGAGATTAATGATGGAAGTTGAAAAGGGTAACATGTTTGGTGGTGTAGATGTGGGAATTGAGCATGCATGGGAATTGGTTGGTCAGTTAGTGTAATATAAATTAGGAGGAGTGGGTTTGAAAAATGAAGAAAGTGGGAGCAGACAGTTCCATTCTTTTGGAAGAAAAAAAAAACTGCTCCCACCACTCCCCTAATCATAACACTTGGCATGTCTCTGATATAACCCTCGTCTACAAGCTTACAAATAGTACTTACCGCTGTTATTATGAACATTATTACTGCAGTTTAAGTTATATTGGTTGATGATACTAAATTGGAGCATCCAAAGCCAAGGAGTTGTTGAGTATTTGGGAGCGGCCATCAATGACATTGACAACCTGAATGTTCTCTTCCAATTAAAACAAGATTTAGACCCTTTGAAGATTACTCCAGGGCTCCTGTGATTTCAAAATAAGACTTTTTTCATGGTTGTAGCTTTAAGAACCGTCGAGTCAAATCTCATCACTAATTTTTCTGTATTTCATTATTAAATGTATTTTTATAATTAAATTTCTCCACTCAAGATTGTCGTCTTAATTGTTTAGGTAAAAACATGGATAATGGAAAGATGAAGAATCATCATATGCATATAAATTACACCTAAATAATATAACTTATTTTAAATACGAAAAAATATTTTAGTAATTATTTTAATCAAGTTGGTATTTAGTTGATTCATGCATAAATTTAGTCAATAGTTTAAATCATGGCATAAATATACTATTTTATGGAGGCAAATAATGTCGGTGAAAACTTTTATGTAATAAATATATTTATAAAGAAATTAATATAAAAACAAATTAGGTTTTAGTTAAAATGGTAAAGTTAAGTTTCAAAAAATTGTTCTCTAAATTGAAGTCTCATCATGCAAAAATATTTTTATAGATTTTATATTAAATTATAAAAAATACTCGTACTAATACTTTTTACTTTATAAAAGGATCGGGCTTTATAATTTCACAACTAAATTGAGACTTGGTTTAAGGTAATAATGGTTTTTAAAAAGAACAGCAATTACCAACAAGTGTTAAGTGTCTTAGGAAATCAAATTGTACTCACAAGAAGAGATATCGAATTCAAACGGGGCAACCATGAACGTTAATATTATTAGTGTTTACATAAAACAGACATAAAGAATACATTTATAGTTTTTAAAAGAAATTAGAATAATGCAATTATTATGTATAGTATTATTTTATTTATACATAATTAATTTTTTAAAAATAATTTATTAATTGAATTGGTATTAGAGGAATATTTTATATACAAAATAGATAGCAAAGAATAAAGATAAACAAGTATGGTAAAGAAAAGCCACATGTCATTGTGTTTAAGCATGAAAGGTATAAAAAGAAAAACTGAAAGCTTAATCCACAAGCATGACTGACCCATTTCTGGATCCATTGTTGTGGAATAAGGTGAGAAAGGAAGTACAAAAAGTTTTAATATGAAGTTTGTAATTTGATTTATATTTATATTTTTTATTTAGGTTAACACAGTTAATTTATAATAATGTGGTATTGATAATTAATTTTTTAGTGATAGGTGACCGTTTTTAAATAGATAAAAATTTTAAAAATTTTAAAAAAATAAAAATATATATAAATTTTAATCAAGGTTCATGCTTGAGGTGAAAAATGTATACTTTTTTAATTAATTTATATTTTTTTAAATTAATTTTTAAAATTTATATCTGTACCAATTGGCACCAACAGATTGATTATCGATGTCACATCAATATAAACTAACGATATTAATACAAAAGTATTATTAACTTAAATAACAAAATGCCAATTAGATAAAAAAAAATTCCTCATATCACTTAAATACTTTTAACTACACATTAACCCAAAAAGAAAAATAAAAAGAAGAAAACAGCAAAGTGGTTGAAGAAACCGCGAGACTGCGTGTGTGGTTGTGGTTGTTAGCAGTAGCAGCAGGCGGTGCAGTCAAAGGAATAGGTAATCAACCCCAGTTTATTAAAATGAAGGATATACATAGAATTTTATATTTGTGCTGCTGCCAAAGCATGCAAATATTGTGCACAAGGGAGGTGGGGCCTTTGCTTAAGCATATGTAGGAAGGGTGGATAAGAGGGTAATGATGGTGACCCCAATCCCCCCAAACTTCACTCTCATCTCTCTTCAAATAAATTATAATCACTTCAGTTTGGAATCATCCCCACTGATTTGTTTATGGTGATGTGGTTGTGCAACTTGCTTCTTTTTTGTGCTTTTTCCTGATGTTCTTTTCATCAATATGTTATAACTACGGGGTGACTGAATTATAAACATTATTTAATTTTAAGAATAATCATAGTTTTTGTCTAAAAAATATAACCCGCTAATCAAAATTTTATATATATATAAACTTCATTTATTTCTGTCTCTCTGTTCACCCACAAAAGATCGTATCATATAATATATACAATTTGTATGTGTATGCAGAATGCAGTGGATGCACAGTGTCATGCGCATGAGTTTTCAAGTATTTGATTGCAACATTTCTAACATTTAATTCTGTGCTCTTGTCGTTTTCCTCGGAGGAGACCTATAAACACAAAGGAAACTTAAAATATCCGAGGAGAGGTAGGTTGAAAATTACTCATTAATCTAACAAACGTATTAATCCGTTCATCTGTTTTCTTTTCAAAAATTTATTCATAAATCAGAAGAGCATTTTCCACTCATCAATCAAATGTGATAATAATAATAATAATAATAGTAGCATCTACTGCAATCTCAATATTATTTAAACTAAGGTTTTTTAGTAGCCGAAGACCATCTTGGAGGGCCCCCTAGCTCAGCTTCCACACTAGCGGCACAAGGTATGTGTTTATATGAACATGTAATCCATTTCACATAATGATCTCGAATTAAAACACCAGCACTTACTCTATCAAAAATTTTTTAGAGAAAAATCGTATGTGTTTAATTTAACCCAACCCTTAATGGGTCTTGAAATCTTTTAACAATTGAAGCAACAATTACAAACTTTCTGTGGTTGAGAGGACTCTATAAGGCTAAAATCTTTTAAAACACGAGCATTTCTGATCAACCAAATTTCCCACAGAGCGAAAAGGAAGATGGCCTTCCTTTAAGATATGTGCTTGTTTATTTTTTATTCCATTTTGGGGAGAAAAAAGTACAAAAAAAGGAAAGTGGGTGGAGTTGAACCATGCCTTAACCATATAATTCTTATCAAAGAGAATAATAACAAATAAATTTAGACAAGTGTCTCATCCAAATTTTCAGGAATAATGTACATGTATAAACTATTGAAAAGTGAAAAATGAGAATAAATTCAGAAAAAAAAAAGTTCACTTTGGACCAATGAATTAAGCTGTGGAGACCAGAGGACAAGTAGCATTTATGTTTTCTTTTTTCAACAATGAATAAATTAATATTCTAAACAAAAATAAAAGAATGATTCATTTTTTTCTATAATATTTTGTTTTACTTTTCACCCCACCAATTATCAAAAAAATCACTTTCCATTATTTTTTTAAAAAAAATATTACATATATTCACATACCAAAAATCTACTTTAAGCATTTTAAGGCGAAATATCATTTTTGTGGGCTTTTTTGTATTTTTTTTATATATATTAGCATAATCTATACTAGTATATATAGAAGGAAGCATTTAGGGCATTCCTTTTACTACAGTCATGTTTTTTTTTTATTACCTTTTTTACCATATTAATAAAATGGTTAAATTTCAATTCTAGCTCCTTTATATAAAAATGATTCAATTTTAATTTTGGTCTTCAGACTACACTCAAAATTGAGATTTGTTCTTTATACTTTAATTTTTGACATAATTCAATACATCAATCTTTATAATGTCATTAGTTAGTCTAAATATTTTATTTTGACTATAATACAAACGTGAATTTTAATAATCATTAACACTATTAATGTAACACCCAAAAATATATAGGGTTAGAAGTAATAATTAATCAAGAAATGAGCTTTGGTCTTGATAGTTAAGAGAATAGTATACTCCTTAGAGACCTTAGGTTTTATCACTTCTCTCCCTTTTGTTTTCATTTTATATTCAGCAACTAGGACGAAAGTCATTTGTACAATAAATATTAAATGAAGAAAAAACTTATCAAGTATGAGTAACAGCCCAATGGTTAAGCATTTTTATCTTCCCCCTACTTACCAAGGTTTGAATCTCCCTATCTTAAACCATTGATCCTTTTTTTTTTCCCTTCAATTTTAGCAAAAATGATGGGTTTATTGCCCAAAAAGCCCCTAGGATTCCCAAACCCTAAACTCTTTACCCCACCTTCTTCTAATTAAATTAGAATTTCCCTTTATCAAATCCTAACAAAACTTTTATCAACTTTTATTATATCTTCTTCTAATTCTTTTCTTTTCTCTTCTTTATCTGAAATTTTTACATCTTCTTGCTACCAAATATTTTTGCTATTCAAAACTTAGATCGTTCTCCGTTGATCGATTTTCCACCGAAATCGTAATTACCATAAACTCACAACCCTAGTTTTCGCCAAAGAATCAGTAAGTTCAATTTAATCCCAGTAATTAATCCCTAATTCATGAAGTACTTCCATTTGCTACTAATCTTTCAAATCAAATAGTCGATCTTTCACGATTCTTGATAACTCTTTCGTTCAAATCATTGAATCTTGAAGAAACTTGGAAACCGAATGTTAAGTCGCGCAAAATTGTCATTTGAAGGATTCGTTACAAGTGCATCAAACCAAATTTGATCATGAGCGACAACGTTCGAGACCCCAGTAACAGGTGTGTGTTTCTTTACAAGCGAATCGGGGTAAATCATGCATTGAGATAGGGTTACACGGCCAACCACACAGGCATGTGGGCCACTTATATGGACCACACGACCCCTTCACACTACCATGCTCACCCTAAAACCCTAGGAAATTCGTTTCTCACACTGCCTAGGACCCTCCACACGACCTACCACACGATCGTGTCTCCCTTGTAGGTTGAATTTACGAATGCCACACAACCTAGCCATACGACTGTGCAGCCCCTCCACATAGTCCAGGGCTTCCCACATGGTCGTATGTCCCCTGATTCTCAGATTTTATAATTTTTCCCAAAATTTTTATAAATTGTTCAAATTAGTCCCTACATAATTCGTAAACTATTTTTAGGGTTTTATCTCTTACAATTAGGTCCCTGATATTTTGAATAATGTGAAATCTATGATTTGGTTCATTAGATTATTTCTGTTTATGCATGATATGCAATTGAAACTTCTTTACTGTCATCGGATTAATGATGTATTGTCATTATTACACGTACTACGGTATTACTGATTGCATGAACAGTGTGCCTTCTGTTATTGATAAACTAAAATTATGACATTTATGTCCACTACTATGGTTAAAACTGAGTATATGTTATGCATGTCTACTGTTTCTATATTGTACTGTTAATAGCATGCCATACTGCATTGCATAGGGCGGGACGCTTTGAAAGGAGGAAGTACTGATAGTTTTAACTGCAAATATTGGTGGTTTATCCATAAAATATTAGCATCTTTAATATGTAAACTCATTGTGTATTCACAACTACTGGTAGCGTATTAACCTACAAGAACTAGTGGTTTATCCATAATTTCTACTGGCAGCTATTATTTATAAACCCGTTGTGTACTCACAACTACTGGCAGCATATTAACCTGCAACACTGGTGATTTATCCATAAACTAGAGTGTCTAGGATATAAGAGTTCTAGGGAACTCTTACTGTGGAGTCTAGTGGTGGGGTAGGACCTATTTATAGGGTGTTCAAATTCAGTTAAAATCGAATTAATCGATCGAACCGAATTAGTTCAGTTAATCAGTCAGTTAATTGATCTAATTTAGTTGGAGGTTGGTTAATGGTCTTTTGAAAATTCAATTATCGGTTAATTCGGTTCGAAATCAGGTAATTAACCGAATTTTGAACCGAATTAACCAAACTTTCAAAAAACTAATATCATATATAATATGTATCAGGCTTAGGCTTAACTAGTTAGCTTAGCCCATTGCCACCCCAGCCCTAATCACTAGCCCACCCAATAAACCCCAAAATCCCTAACCCACAAACCCTAACCCAACCAATAACCCAAAATACCTATCCTAATCACCAAAAAACACATGACAATTCTCATATTCATTTCAGCAACCCTAATTACCAAAATTCCCCAATTCATTTCAACAACTCCAAATTCCCAAATCTTCGGTCTCCCTACTGTTACTATCAACCATTCTTCTGGGTTCTCGCCACCATTCACCACCATTGTCATCGTTACTACTCAAGGAACTTGCCTTCAAGTAGGAAGAGAGTCTCGTTAACAAGGCATGACTAAAATATTCAACCTTCCATTTCTACTTTGTGGTTCTGCTTTGTGCTCTTAAAGTGGATATTAGGAAGTCTTTTGACTGGGTCATTTGGAGTTTTATTTATCAAATTTTAAGGGTGCTTGGGTTCCCAGAAAAATTTTGCAAATGGATTAGGGCATGTAATTTTCAATTACGATTAATGGTGGCTTGCTAATGTATTTCTCAAGGGCTAATGGATATGAATGTGTTGTTAGGTTTATTAAATATTGCTGGTGAGTAGAAGGTTTTTCAGTATCATCCAATATGCCAAAAATTACAGCCAACAAATTTGTGTTTTGCTAATCACTTGTTGGTTTTTACGAAGAGGACAACTGAAACTTACCAAATTTTTTTTTATATATTTTATACTTGATTTAACAAAAACATAAAAATTTTGTTTAATTCAGTTAACCGACTGAATTAACTAAAAATAATTAAGTTCGGTTAAGTTTTTCTGAAAAAAATTTGATTTGGTTAACGATTAAGGGTTTAAAAAGTTTGATTAATTCGGTTAATGGTAGTTCAGTTCGGTTAACCAATTGAACATGCCTACCTATTTATACTATTAAACTTAAATTGCTATGTATTGCATTATTACGCATAAGCATGCTTTGAATAAATTGTCACTTTCTGCTATGCTATAAGATTACTAATGAAACGTATATTGTTATTACTTATGATTTGATTACTGATTGGCACTAATTTACTTGTGATGGAACTTACACTGAGCGTCAGAGCTCACTCCCCCTTTAATTTTCATCCTTTCAGATAACTCGCCAGGTTAGGACATAGACGCGCATCCAGAGGGTCTCGGCTCGATTTTTCTAAAATATTTTTAGATATATTATTTGATATTTCATTATTCAGAGTTTGTATTATTATTTTATTTCAAACTTTGGCATGAGATTTATGATTTGAGTTTTATATTGCATGACACTTAATTTAATTTTAGGATAACAAGATATGCTTATTATTGAGTTTTGCATGAATCCACAGTTTTATTAAAAACAGCCACTTAACATTTTTCCATTGTTAATTTATAATTTTTTTAGAAATAATTAATTGGCATTTAACTAAGTTTTCTACTAATTTAAATAAATGTTTTAAAATGACTGTTTTCAAAACTCCTATAACTTACTAAGTCACTTCGGTGGCTAATGTAATTTTCCAAATTCGGGTCTAACGTCTAGGTCGGGTTAAGGAGGTTGCAATTAAAATTGTTTGTTAAATTTTTGTCACATAGTTGCCAAGTGAGGATTTAGTTTTTAATTTTATAGTGCCACACTAGTTAATTTAATAGAGTAATTTTAACGGTGTTAACAATTGACCCCAAATTGTTAAATTCAAAAAATAAAAAGATTATATTATTAAAAATAAAAACATAAGGATTAAAATCCAAATATAACTTTTAAATTTAACTCTACTAGTTAATTATAAAACAATGAGTATGATCAAACTTTTAATATTCTTTTTTAGATAAGTATTTTTGGTTGCCAAGTTCTCAATTTCTAGAAATGCGGTTTGTCTTGCCCCTACTTTTTTTCTTTTAATTTAACTGAGATTTAATAGAGGTGGGTTAACTGATTTATATTCAAATATTAAATCGATTAATTAAATTATGAAATTTATAACCAATTAAACTAAACTTACAATCAATTTAATTACTAAATCGAAAATAGACTTATGCTCTATTGCTTCATAGATTGGCACCTTTTCTTTTAGCAATTATGGTATTTTTGAAGTCAACATTCTAATTTCTTTTCATATTTTTGTTCATTTCTTGGGTTTAAGAAAATCCATTTGAAAGATTTCATTGTTGTTACATTTATCCTTAATATCCGGGAAATCAAGGCAGAGAAGCAATTGAAGTCCTTGAAAATTTGTAATGTATTTTGATTTATAGAAATAGAAGCGTCTGCTGCAGTTTATCAATGTTTCCAAAACAGCTCAATTCTTGCGTCCTTATTATTTGTAAACCTTCAAATGGTACTATTAGTGCTGCTGCTGTAATCTTTGAGGGGTTGTGAGATGAAGAATAATAGGAAGGTTCCCTTCATTACAAGATCAGCCCAGAAAACCCAACAAAACATCGACCCTATTCATGCCTAGAAGCCATTGTCATCACCACCTGCTGCTTGGGTTGTGAATATGAAGAATTATCTCAAAGCATTTTTAGCTCAATAGAACTCAGACAGTGTGGAGCATGCAAAGAAGTATAAAGTTGTCTCTTACATTCAGTTAGTTGTGTGATTCTGATAGCATAAAGGACTTGGCTTTTTAAAAAACAAAAGGAAGCTTGTGAAAAGGTAAAGGAGGAGTTCTAAGGACGTGACAATGACCAAACAGGTACAAGTCGTCAACCTTGGAACAGATTTTGCGGTTCTGAAGATGGAATATGATGAAACTGTTATACAGCATGTTATATTGACAGTCAGGTACACGGTGAAGCAGATCAGGTTGCTCAACAAGGAGTTTCACTGATAAAAAGATCCTTGAGAAGCTTTTAGTCTGCTTGCCTGAAAATTCTGTCAAAAATCTCATGACATGAGGACTCAAGGGATAGCTCACTTATGTCTTTGACAAAGCTTGTTAATTCATTACAAGCTCTCGAGCAAGAAAGATCCATCAGGAAAAAAACAAACTAAAAAGGTGGTGGTAGGAAAGGCAAATAAATACATCCTCCATGTTTGCATTGCAATAAGAGGGATCACATTGAAAATATATACTGGTTTTCAACCTAAAGTTCAATGTACATCATGAAAGAAGTTTAGGCGTGTCGAGAATTTATTCAAGAACAAAAGAAGATCAACAAGGCCAGCAAGCATAAGTTGTCAAAAATCAACAACAACAAGAAGGGCAATTGTTTGTTGCTTAATGCTATGCTATAATCATCTATAAAATCTACAAACATAGCCAAGTTTAGTAGATCCACATCTGTACATGATCATATATGAATGTAACAATTTCCGGAGTAAATATTGGATAACTTCATCAGATTTCAAGAAGCTGGAATTTGAGGATAACGGACCACATTACACTTAAATTACGACCTTTAAAGAACTGAACAAAGGGTTGCCTCTGTGCATAAAACAGCAACAGTCCTTCCCAAAAATGGAGCCTATATAATCATTGGGATGATCAACCTTTTGGAAAAGAGGGTTCCATAAAGAGACTAAGATCAGTCTGGATATCTAAACCCTTGCTCCAATCTGACTAATATTATAGGAATGCTTTTGGGGCTTATAGAGAACAAGGATCAACCTTTTGGGGATATTAGCAAAAATCCATTCTTCATAGGCAGAGAGGCCATAAAGACAGACAACAAGTTAACATAGCACCACTTCAACAGAAACAAGTATTACTCAAGTCACAGCAAAGTTAATACATTTCGGTTCAACATTGGCAAAAGCAAAACTTAAACCGATACACATATCCACACCCTTGGGCCTAATCATACCTCATTCCTTTAGGAATCATTGTATAACCCAACAAATAATATAGGAATAAAGGAGTTAACTGCAATCAAATAACTGGAAAGCAATCGTTGGATCATAAATACAAATTCTAAGTTAATTTTAGCTGCTGTTATTCACCTAAACATACTAGTCGAAAGTTAAAAAGTTGAGAGAATATTAACTAGAGAGAAAGTAAAGCTTACAGCACAAATTTTACTCCTTAATCATTCAACAACACTTCTTAATGGCGATAGGAGCAGCTGCACAAATTGCTGATCCACAGTTACAAGATTTGAAGGAACCAATTCGCATAAACGACACCAGTGATACCACCACGGTCTTAACCTTAAGCACCATCTTCTTCAGTTTCCGCGACTTTGGCTTGGGTTGTCCCCAGTTGTTGTCCACAGCTGATAACTTGTATGACCTCAAGAAAATCTGCCTTTTCTTAGCTCGATCTCGCCTGTAACTCAAGGAAGCCACCACGCTGTGAGGCCTCCTCTTGGAAGACGTCCTATATTGAGGGGGATTTTCTTCCCTTGTTTCGCCGCTTTGATCCAACAGCTCGTACCCATCCACTCTACGGCTAAAATTGGATGTGGCATTTCGAACAAGAGAGTTCATAGCTACCCAGTGTGCGGCTGGTAGAGAGGAAGTGTATGTAAATGGAAGATGATTCACCTTGACGGTCTTGTTATAAATAGAAAAAGGGTCATTTTCAAAATCATAGATTATATTATTATAGGAATCACCATTTTAATTTGATGCAAAAACCCTGTTGAAATCCATGTTTGACACTCGAGAAGGCGGCTCCTATACAGCATCTGATGGCACTACACGTGGCAGTTCGCGGAGAAAGGAACGGTGAAGATTGATCTGAAACAATAGGGTTGAATTCAAAGACCATTTAATGGGCCCTTTCCTACTGCACATTTGGTGGTTGTTGACCATTGACCATAAGTGATTTGGTGATATTGCTTTACTTTTCCAACCTGATGAGGAGAAAAACATCACATTTTTCATTTACTTTGATGCTAATTAAGGCTTTATTATCAATTAAATTGAACTCAAGATCAAACTATTTAATTAGTGAAATCCTTAAGCATCTCTAATGACTCAAATCCCCAAATACATCTCACCTAACCTACTGTATACAATAGAGAGACAATTAAACCAGATACGAAAGATTAATGCCACAAATCAAATGTTATCCTTTGCTTCTTTCTAGAAGCCTATATAGGGAAGGGAAAATCTGTGTCATTCGTTTTCATGACTTCAATTCTTAGGTTAGTTGGTGTAACTTTCCATTCCCAGGTGACCATAATAATCTAACCAAATGTTTAATTTCTGCTGTAATTTATAGCATCTCATCGATGGTATCGACCAACAAACATTTACTACTTAATTATCAACAAGCTCAAATATTTTTTATTAAGAATGGGATGGAGTAATACGATTCAAATTCGTGTTTAAGAATGGTATCAAGACCTCGTTTTTATAAATCGAGCCGTAAATATTTTTTATTAAGAAAGGTAGTATTAAAGTTTTGTTATAAAATTTTTAACGTTTTGATAGTTAATTAATTAAAAATAAATTAAAAAAAATACAAAACTTGTTAATTATAAGAAATAGTGATTAAATGAATTAAACTCTAAAGTACAAAAAAAAACCCTTAAACTCTCTCTGTTCCCAAGAGTGCTTTGCTTAGAAGTCCTAGAGAAAGCAGTAACTGCTGCGGCTTGGATGGAAGCAAGTGGTGGCGACGACCGAGAGAGGAGGGATGAGATCTCTCTTCTTGCCGAAGAACTAGTTCAGTTATCAGTCAAAAGCTCGATGGTGGTACCAAATTCCAAACCTACATTGATATGTACGTTTTGGACAGAAAAGATGTATAACCCAGATAGCTTTAGGGCTCATATGAAAGGTATATGGAAGACAAGGAAGAAGTTTGAGATCAAGGTGGTGGGTCAAAATTTATTTCTAATAATTTTTGAGTTGGAAGAAGATCTGGAGTTGATCTTGGAGGGGAGGCATTGGCTTTTTCGGAAAAGTTTAATTCTGTTTGACAGACTATGCCAAGCGATGGAGAAGGATCAGATCAAGCTTACTTCATCCCCGTTTTGGATAAAAATTGAATCGTGTTCTCCAGAATTCGATAAGAAAGATTTACTGCATGCTATTGGTGGAACGTTTGGTGGGGTTCTCAGATCTGAAGTTAGTGAAGAATTTTGTCAACTCAGAATCAATTTAGATGCCCAGAAACCACTTAGAAGATGTATTTTTGTCTCTACTAATTATGTTAGTAAAGTTTGGATCCCTTTTAAGTATGAAAATCTGCCATTGTTCTGTTTTGGATATGGAAGAATGGGGCATGGAATGAGTAACTACACTCAGATACCACCTGCAAAGAAAAGCAAAGTTAGTGAAAATCCTCCTTACTCGGTAGCATTAAAAGCAGAATCAAGATTAATTGGAAAAGAAAGTATGAAATTTAATAGTTTGATGAAGCAAACGGGGGTGCAAAGCTCTTACATTGGATGGGAAAAGAAGACGCCCAATAGTATAAAACATGCTGAGGACCGATACACTGAGTGGGGGGTTCACAGGAAAATTTATGTCTAAAGGAAGGGGGGAGATGACGAGAAGAGTACAAACTGGCGCAATAACAACAAAGGCTGAAAGTTACATGAGGAAGAGGAAGTTCTTAGAGGCAGATTTGACAAGTTGTTTTCAAAAAAGTGTTAACAGAGATGGAATTAAGAGGCTGAAATGAAATACTCAAGAGGATTATGACACTGGTCTTTCAGTGATGATGACAGACAATGTTGAGCAAAATGAAGCACAAGACATAATGAGATCGGCAGCTGCCAATAGGCAAGCCAATCGGACACAATGAAAATTGTAAGTTGGAATGTTCGTGGATTGGGGAGTCCACGAGCTGTTAGAAGGCTGCGTTTTTTCCTAAAGCAGCATAATCCCCAAGTGGTCTTCTTAATGGAGACTAAAGTTAATAAACAGAATATGTAAAAGGTTAGACGGAGTTGCAATTTTATGAATAGAATTGATGTTGAGGCTGAAGGCTGAAGGCTCAAAAGGAGGTTTATGCTTAGCTTGGAAAGGAGATTTGATAATTAGTTTACGGAGTTTTTCTAAAAACCACATTGACGTTTTGGTTAAAGAGGAGCAGGTTAAAGAAGAGTGGAGATTTACAGGGTTTTATAGTTCTCCATATGTCCATAATAAGAACGTTTCATGGGATCTATTGATGACTTTGGGACTTGATAAGAATTATCCATGGCTAGTTAGTGGTGACTTTAATGAGATCTTGTATTCTTTTGAGAAGTGTGGGGGCACCCCAAGAGACAAGAGTAGAATGCAGGCATTCCGAGAGGCCCTAGAACATTGTCATTTAGAAGACCTGGGGTGTTCAGGAGTATGGTTTACATGGGAAAGGGGAAATTTACCATAGACAAATATTAGAGAAAGACTTGATAGGGGGTGATAAACGATAAATGGAGGCTCCTCTTTCCGACAGGAAGGGTCAACCATCTCTTTTACACAATGTTTGATCATTGTCCACTTCTAATTAGTACCGAGGGTGATAGTAATCATAAGGGTATTGCAAAGTTTAAATTTGAGGCGTGGTGGTTGATGGAAGAAACGTTCGAAAAAGCTATCATAGACTCTTGGGAATCAGGTACAGGTACTTTTGACGAGAAAATTAGAAAACTGCAAGCTGATTTATTAATTTGGGCGAGAACAATCAAGAAAGGAAGAGAATGACTAAAGAAGAAGTTAATAAAGCAGCTTGATAAGTTAATGGGATAGGAAATGAATGATAACACGTTGGCAGAAATCATGGATACCAAGATTCATCTGAATATGGAAATTGATAAAGATGAAATTTATTGGGAACAGAGGGCAAGGGCGAATTGGCTTCAAGCAGGGGATAAGAATTCAGCCTTTTTTTATAGATTTGCTACATACCGTGGACGTATAAATACAATTTCCAGGTTGGAGAAAGTTGAAGGAGGAGAAGCTAATGAAGAGAATGAGATTAATGAAGTAGTGTCCTCATATTATCAAGAGCTCTTTACGACAAAAGGAGTGGGAGATTGTTCACATCTGTTATCGGGTATAAAGGAAAATATTTTGACTGCTACCAATAGAGAGCTAATGGCAATGTTTACAGCAGATGAATTATATGTGGCATTAAAGGGAATGGGATCTACAAAAGCCCCAGGACATAACGGTTTTCCAGCTATTTTCTTTCAGAAATTTTGGCATATTGTAGGTAAGGAAACAACAAATTTATGTTTGGATATCTTAAATAACGGTGCCAGTTTTGGTTCTTTTAATCATACAGATATTGTGCTGATTCTAAAAATCTCAAATCCCACAAGTATTGTTAACTTCAGACCCATTAGTTTATGTTCGGTAATTACAAAATGGTAGCAAAAACGATTGCTAATCGACTTCAACGAGTTATTGGAAGATGTATTGATGCAACTCAAAGTGCATTTGTTCTGGGAAGGCTAATAACTGACAATGTGCTACTAGCTTATGAGATATTGCACACTTTTCGGCAGAAGCGTACAGGAAAAAAAATGATATATAGTAGTAAAAATTGATATGAGCAAAGCTTATGATAGGGTTGAGCGGGGATATTTGAAGGACGTAATGTTACGAATGAGTTTCACATCAGAGTGGGTCAGGCTGATTATGAATTGTGTTTCCACGACATCCTATGCAGTTAATATCAATGGAAGAAGTGGAAGAATCTTTTCACCAACTAGAGGATTACGCCAAGGGGATCCTTTGAGTCCTTTTCTATTTTTGATATGTAGTGAAAGTTATCATCCTTGATGAGATTGGCTTCAACGGCGAGAACGCTAAAAGGTGCAAAAGTGAGCAGAAGTGGACCAAAAATTACACATTTTCTTTTTGCAGATGACTGTATTCTGTTCAGGGAAGCACCGGATAGGGGTGCTAGGATATTAAAGGATATTTTGAAGGAATATGGAGAGTGCTCTAGAAAATGTGTTAATTTCAATAAGTCTTTAATATTCTTTAGTATGAATACAGTTGAGGATAAGAATGAAGAAGCATCAGCAAAGCTGGGGGTATGGATTTCAACAAATTTAGAACGTTACTTGGGGCTTCCGAACATGGTTGATCGAAAAAAGAAGGAAACCTTTCAACAGTTAAAAGAGAAGATTTTTACTAGGATTGAGGGGTGGAGCACTAGATGGTTATCCCAAGGTGGTAAAGAAATCTTTATTAAATCAGTGTTACAGGCCATCCCTACCTATGCTATATCATGTTTCTTATTACCAAAAACTCTTTGTGGAGAATTTGAAAACATATTTGCTAAGTTCTGGTGGCAGAAAGCGCATAAAAAAAGAGGTATCCATTAGTGTCAATGGAAGTATTTATGCCGTCCTAAAGATGAGGGTGGATTGGGATTCAGAAATATGGCTCAATTTAATATTTCTCTTCTAGCTAAACAAGGGTGGCGTATCTTGAACAACCCAAATTCTTTAGTAGCAAAAGTATTAAAAGAAAAGTATTTTCCAAAAGTTGATTTTTTAAATTCAAATTTGGGAAATAACGTTTCGTATATATGGAAAAGTATTTTTGGCTACTAAGGGTGTCTTAGCTGAGGGATTATGTTGGAGGGTGGGTACAGGTACAAATATTTCGATCAGTCGTGATAATTGGATTCCAATTTTACCGCGTGATAGACTACCAGATTTGAATATGATTTTGAATGATAGTAAGGTTGTGGAATTAATTGATTCAAACAGTAGAACATGGAAACAGGAGTTGATAAAGTATACCTTTTCGGAGGATGTAGCCGAGATGATTCTCAGTATCCCGCTGGCTGAAAGACCACACGAAGATTTCCAAGTTTGGAGTGCTGAAGCGTCGGGGGAGTTCACAGTATGTAGTGCCTATAAACTATTACAAAATACTGCAAATGAACCTAGAGCTTATGCTTTACAAGATCACTATAAGGATTTCTACAGGAAACTATGGCTTCTCGATCTACCTTCAAAAATTAAAATTACGGTTTGAAAGATCTCGTGGAATTTCCTAGCTACTCGCGCTAATATGCTACTTAGACGGCTAACGAGTAATTCAGTGTGTCCTCGGTGTGGTTCTGGATCTGAATCTATGGAACATCTTTTCGAGAATGCCCTGTTACAATATCAGTGTGGAGAGAGTTATCATTTCATAGTTATATGCAGGATAACCAGATGGGGTTTCAACAGTGGTTAACCTAGGTTTTTTCACAATGTTCAGCATCCCACCGTCGGATTTTCTGTGTTGCAGTTTGGGCCATTTTGGGTGATAGAAACAACAGATTACATAACAAAGGAGGTAAATCTGCAAAAGAAATAGGGAGATTTGTTAATAGTTACATTTTAGAGTTAGATTCAGTTGATAAAACTAGTCGACAAACTTCCATAACTGTGAAAAAATGGGTAAAACCAACGGACAGATTTGTCAAAATCAATTTTGATGCAGCTTATGAAAGATGACAAAATAAAGCGGCTATAGGAGTTGTGGCCAGAGACAAAGAGGGTTCAGTTCTCTTATCTTGTTCAGAGGTTCATCAATGGGTTTCGTCAGCCTTTGGAGTGGAAGCAATCGCATGCAGAAAAGCTCTCCAGATCGGCGTTCACATGAAGTGGGACAGAGTTATTATTGAAGGAGATTCGTTATCAATAATAAAGAAGTGTAAAACAAAAAACCCAGATAAATCACTAGTTAGTGCGTTTATTCATGATATCCATCAGCTTTTGGTAAACTTTAAGGAATGTAAGTTCGAGCATATCCCAAGATCTACAAATAGCCTTGCGCATATTGTAGCATCTGAAGCGTTTAAGAGCAATAAAGGAGATTACCTGGTCGGATGAGTCCCTGGAGTCGTAGAGATTCAAGCAGAAATCGAAAGGATGAGAGAACCAGACTGAAGCAGGATAATGGAGAAATGAAGGGATGGTTTCGGAGTAGAGTAGATTTCAGAGTGATTATACTAAGCTCTTGGTTTTTCAAAACGTCTTGAAGGAGAATAGAAATTGAAGGGACAAGACGTGTTTAGACTTTTGAGATTGATTGGGCGGAGGGAACGGCTGAATTAATGTGCTGCAGATTTTTTTCCTTTTTTCATTTCCTAGGTGATTAGGTTTCTTTTTTTTTACTATTATCGTTTTGTTTTTCATTCTGGTGGGCCTAGTCTGATCACTGGGTCTTGTTTTCTTTTTATGTTATAGAACTTTTATGTAATTTCATAGTTTTTATATAGCCCAATCTGAGATTTATTTCAAAAAAAAAGTGATTAAATGGCCTAAATAATAAATAGAGCAAACTTAAAAGGACAAATATACCCAAATTGTGTACTGGACCGGCAAGATAATGAAAAATAATAAAATAAAGCAAAAGGATGGCAAAATTGTAAATTGTATGAAATTAAAAGAGAATTCTAGACAATTACCTTCTTCAACTTTAGTAAACCGACATGGGAGACAGCTTTTAAGCTGATTTTGCATATTTTTAGTGCACGTGAGTATGTTTAGCTCTCATGAGCTTCTGTTCAGCCTTCGGGCTTCTGAAAGCGATGTACTCTTATCCATAAGCCGTTCTTCGATTTGGGAAGATTTGGTAAGTGACTTATGTAATTGAAATTGAAAGACATATTGTTTGTTATTGGTATTGATTTGAAATAAGTGTATTCATTGATTGAAGTTGTGATTGGCAGGGAGTTTACATTGAATGAATTTGATTTAATTGATGTGTTATAGTAGGTGCAGTAAGATTTATGTTTAACCCAACGAACTTATTAAGCTTCATTAAGCTTACTTGTGTTGTTTAATGTCTTTGTAGATTTTCGTGAGGTCGGAAGATCGGATCAGCACATCAAGTCACACTATCCAGCTTATTCCGACAATTTTTGTACGTTTAATACGGTTTATATGGCATGTATAGGGCTGGCATGGATTTGACCATTGTTTGGCTTGTATAAATGTTAGGAATGAAGTTTTTTTATATAACCAACTTAAAATATATATTGATTAGAAAATGAAGTAAATTGGTGATGTGGGTGTGAATGATATAAGCTTATTTGTATGTAATTAGTAGTAAACTTTAATGAATTTATTAAGTGGATTAAATAGGTAAGTTTGAGTATTTAGGGTACATGTGATGATATATTGGGTATAATACATAATTTTGGCTTGTTTTGAATGCTTTGTTCTGGTATTTTGATATGTTAAATATTGTGTTTAGGTTGATACCTAAATGGGTGAGAAATGTGGTCTTGAAATGACCTATTTTCGTCTGCACAAGCAGAGACACGGGCGTGTGTCTCAGCCGTGTGTGACATACTGCCTAACACACGGGCGTGTGGTCTGGCCGTTTGTCCCCTGCATCTTTTAAATTGAGAAACAAAATGCTCAAAATATTCACATGACCTAGCAGACGGGCGTGTGGCTTGGCCATGTGACCCCTGCACCTTAATAATACAAGTCAGTATGCTCACACGGCCTAGCACACGAGCGTGTGTCTTGGCCGTGTGACCCAAGTTAGAGAGCACCCAAGTGTTAACACGAGCTAGGACACAGCCGTTGATACGAGCCAAGGAGGTGACACTCAAAGGGTTGTCTTTCCTAGTGGTCCAATCACTCGAAGCAAGGCACGCCAATTAAAATCAAAGATGAATGCTTTTGTCCAAGACTTTGTTGCGACAAATTTAATTCATCATGTTCGTGACATTGATAAATACGGGAATGCAATTCACTGGACCAATCTTGGAATAGTAAAAGCCCATAAATTGGTGGATTAATTTTTTATGTATCTTATTATTATTATTATTTACTTAATTCTCATTGGTTGGGACACATCATTTATGAGTTAAGTAATTTTATTGGTTAGGTTATTATTTATTTATTTTCTTAGATAATTTTAAAGAGTTTTATTAGGATTCAATTACTCTTTAAAGAGTTTTTATTAGGATTCAATTACTCTTGAAAGAGTTTTATTAGGATTCAATTACTCTTGTAATTTGCCTATAAATAGGCTTGTTTTCTACACATTGAGGGAGGAATAAAAAGAAGAGTATTTGTTTTCTTTCAAATTTGTGTGAGGCAAATTTTTTTAGAGTAGAGTGATTCTTCTCTTGCTATTTAGTTTGGAGTTTGTTACTTTCGAGGGTATTTCGGAGTTGCAAATATTCAAATTTCTTTCCCGTTGATCGGTGTTTCTAGAGGTTCTTCTTCTAGGGGTTTCGTAGGGAGCCGCTCAATCATTGGCGTTTTTGGTTACAAGTTAACCAAGGGTTCCATAGGGCAAATCTATCCTTTTTATTTATTTATTTATTTATTATTTAACTAATTTTATTCTTGTTTTATTTCTAATTTGTGTTTCTCTTGTGTCTAGATCCGGGATTCCGCATCAGTTGATGATACGAGCCAAGGAGGTGACACTCAAAGGGTTGTCTTTCCTAGTGGTCCAATCACTCAAAGCAAGGCACGACAATTAAAATCAAAGATGAATGCTTTTGTCCAAGACTTTGTTGCGACAAATTTAATTCATCATGTTCGTGACATTGATAAATACGGGAATGCAATTCACTGGACCAATCTTGGAATAGTAAAAGCCCATAAATTGGTGGATTAATTTTTTATGTATCTTATTATTATTATTATTTACTTAATTCTCATTGGTTGGGACACATCATTTATGAGTTAAGTAATTTTATTGGTTAGGTTATTATTTATTTATTTTTTTAGATAATTTTAAAGAGTTTTATTAGGATTCAATTACTCTTTAAAGAGTTTTTATTAGGATTCAATTACTCTTGAAAGAGTTTTATTAGGATTCAATTACTCTTGTAATTTGCCTATAAATAGGCTTGTTTTCTACACATTGAGGGAGGAATAAAAAGAAGAGTATTTGTTTTCTTTCAAATTTGTGTGAAGCAAATTTTTTAAAGTAGAGTGATTCTTCTCTTGCTATTTAGTTTGGAGTTTGTTACTTTCGAGGGTATTTCAGAGTTGCAAATATTCAAATTTCTTTCCTATTCATCGGTGTTTCTAGAGGTTCTTCTTCTAGGGGTTTCGTAGGGAGCCGCTCAATCATTGGCGTTTTTGGTTACAAGTTAACCAAGGGTTCCATAGGGCAAATCTATCCTTTTTATTTATTTATTTATTTATTATTTAACTAATTTTATTCTCGTTTTATTTCTAATTTGTGATTCTCTTGTGTCTAGATCGGGGATTCCGCATCAGCCGTGTGCCCCTATTTCGAATACCCACATGGTCAAGAGACATGCTGAGACACAGGCGTGTTTCTTGACCGTGTGAGCCACACGGCCTGGCCACATAGGCGTGTGTCCTATGTTCCTTTGAAAATTTTTGATATTTTCTGAAAAATTCTCTGAGTACCCGGTTTAGTCCCAACTTATTTCTAATGTATATTTTGGGTCTCGAGGGCTCATATAAGGGACAATATGATTGTTTATGGTCGGTTTCTGAAATGTATATTATATGATATGAAATGTCTGTTTTTTATTTGAGAAGTCCGGTAATGCTCTGTAACCCTATTTTAGCAGCGGATAAGGGTTAGGGGTGTTACATAATTAATTTATCAAATACGAAAATCAAATAAAACCATAATAAACAGTTGAAATAAAGGAGAATCGAGATTTTACGAAACGTTAAGGCCCGTGAAACACAGTTTTCTTAAGACAGATTCGGCCGCTCCTACAGTACTCGAAGTAACGTTGGTCGAAGGTCTCTTAGGATATAACAACAGCAGTGATCAAAGTAGCATCACCTCTACCACGATCAACGAACGAATAATACCTTTTTCTATCACTAGAATGTTTGAAAAACACAAAAGAGGAAAATGAAGAGTTTTGAAAGTAACAAAGTTTCGGCAAGAGAAATTATTAGAGAGTATGAGTGTATAAAACCCTTCAGAAATCATGGCCTTCTATAGGCAGAGTGTTGGAATTTTGGAAAAAATTATCCACAAAATCTGTTGAGGAAAACAAGATCAGCCTAAACATTTTGTGTCGTCTATGTTATGCGAGTGCGCCCTAACCTCATCATTTGGACCTGCACCCCTCTTGCACGCCAGGCAGGATTGCAAGCTTAGCCATTCAATTACCCTTTAAGAGAGTTCACATGTATAAACACATTTCACACTTGGTATCTAACCAATATGGGATCTAAGCCTTTACTTTTCCTCAACAATATTTCCAAGTAGCTTACTTTGAGCATCACTCAACCATTTTGAGCATATGATATACCATTGTAAAGGTCTCATGGAGTAGAATATGAAACCATAATTTTATGATTCAAATCTCCACCTTTACCTATTAAAAATATGCCTCAAAGTTCCCATAAAAGTAATTTTTCCAACAATAGCTTTAATACAATATCTGAAAAATAGATAAATTATATTTTTTATAAATATATGATAAAGTTTAAACTTTATATGATATGATTTCTATATATAAATATATAATATTTAAAATAAATTATATTACTTAAAAATACAAAAACACCGTACTTATAGTGTTTGTTGTATTCCCTATAAACTATAAAGGTTGGTGTTTCGTATTGCAATTGGTGATAAGGATATACAATTTATTAAGTTGTGAAATGTCATGACTTTCAGATGTACGATCTACCTACTTCTTTTTATTCTACATTTTTCATCTTCATCTTTCTTGCCTAATTATGAGTTTCCATACTTCCAAAACCCTTATTCTCTCAGCCTTTGAATGAAACATGTATAATTAATGTGCTATTCGTATTTTTGTATTATTATGGTACTTAGAGTTAACACCGTTAATGAATGTTAAATTAATAAATAAAAATTTGATATGTAATTTTTTTTACAAATTATTAATTTTATACGAATAATATAATATTAAGTGAAAAACTAGATAAAATTAAAAAATAACTAAACCTAAACCATATATTAATAAAAAATATATATATATATAAAAGATCTTCCCGAAAGAGGTTTTTAATGGAAATCAAGATGGAGATGGCAATTATTAAAAAAAATAAATCCCCACATGAAGGGACCCAAATATGTTAAAATATGAAATATTATTTTTGACACCAAAATATTCAAAAGTGTGCCAACCAAAGCTAAATCCAAATCAAATTTGAAGTTAAATATGGTAACTCAAACTTATTCCTAAACTTTTCCCTTCACCAAAACTCTCAAACCAAAATTTTAGTTTCCCCAAATTGTTCATCTTTGGAGAAGGATGGTTTATCAAAGAAAGTTCAGATTTGAGTGTGCAGATTTTGACAAAATTTGCATGATTTTACAAGTATATTTTTTCTATTTTAAGCATTTTTTATTATTCTTTAAAGTTTTTCTCGTTTAGGTTTAGCAAAACTGTCCAGTTTGGCCTAAAAATTCTCTTGAAAAATTAGAGCTTTTAGATAAAAAATGGGCTTGGACAAAAAATAAGACCCATTTTCTAAACGGGTTGGGCCTCGGGTAAAATATTTTTGGCCCAGCCCAAATAAATAAAGTATTTTTTTAAGAAAAAGTATCTTGCTATTTTTTTGTTGTTCCTAGTGTTTTGGTGTTGTTATTGTTATTTTTTTGTTGTTATTTTTGTGTATTTTTTATATTGTTTCGCTATCATTTTTAATATTATTTGGATACTGTAGAACCTATGTTTTATTGTTAATTTTGCTACTATTTTAATTGCAACTATCTTAATATAAAGAATTATGAAAAGTTACATTTTGGTCACTAACTTTATCTACTTATAATGTTTTGATAACTTGTCTGTTAATGGTCGATACAGCCTTAATGAAAAAGTGAGATGGCACATTAATTCAAGAGTTAATATCCTATTTGATCCTTAAACCATAGCTAAAACATTTAATTTGATACTCTTACAACATTTTACAGAACAACTAGAAACTCTACCACACGCGTATGTGTGTGGAAGCCACATTTAGAATACAAATTTGTGTTTCAAAATAACATATAATAAATAATTAAATGTATAGTTTGGAATTAATTAATAATACACATGAAATATTTACGATATTAAAATAAAAAATTAAGCTGTAAGTAAAACAAAATTTAAACATAATGAATATAACATATTAAGAATACTAAATGAATACAATTATTTAACATGGTATTGTTATCAATCCTAAGTTGGTGTCAAGTTAATTTGTGATACCATCTTAAATAATAGTATAGATATACAATGATGAATATAATAAAACTACATTGTAAAATTAAAATGTATAAATTATTTAAAGTAAAGCTTTGGTAAGTGATAATTTAAAGTTTTATGCATCGGTATGGGTTCAAATCCCTTATAAGTAAATTTTTTAAAATAAAAAGACTAAAATAATATCGAATAATATAATCTATTTTAAATATAAAAGTATATTTTTGTAATTTTCCTAACTAAGTTGGTGTCTAATTGACTCGTGATACAAATTCAGTCAAGAGTATAAATATACAATTGATAAATGTATTAAACTGTACATAATCATATTAAAATGTATAAATAATTTAAAATAAATTTTGGTTGAGTCGTAAATTTATAGTTTTACATATTGGCGTGAGTTCAAATCTCACTATAAATTTTGTCATTTCTCTAATCGTGTTGGTGTCCGATTGACTCGTAATACCAACTTAATTAAAGGCTTAAAATATATAATAATATAGATTCTGGAAAAATTATTAAAAAAATCTAAAAACATAAAAAAGAATCTTAAAAATGTCTAAAAATTCAATTTAATTTTTGAAATTGTAAAAAAAATGTTTTTTAATTGTAATTATGTAAAATTTAATTAAAAATTCATAAAAATTCTAAAAATTCTAAAAATTATATAATAAACAAAACACGATGTAATATTATATGTGTGATATATAGTAGAGGTGCTCATGGGCCGGGCGGCCCGGCCCGGCCCGATGGCCCGCCCGAAATATGGGAGGGTTTGGGTAAAAATATAGGCCCGAAATATGGGCTTGGGCAAAAAAACGAGGCCCGTTTAGAAAATGGGCCGGGCCTCGGGCACCACTTTTTCGGCCCGGCCCGGCCCGATATAATAAATATATTTATTTTTTTAATTTTAAAATATTTTTTACATACTTTTTTAATTTTTTTTAAATTTTAAAATATTTTTAAAATACTTTTTTTAATTTTTTTAATTTTAAAATACTTTTTTAATTTTTTTTAATTTTAAAATATTTTTAAAATACTTTTTAAAATTTTAAAAAAATTTTAAAATAAAAATGGGCCGGGCCTGGGCTTATGATTTTTTTCTCGGGCCGGGCCTGGGCAAAATCTTAGGCCCATATTTCGGGCCTGGCCGGGGCCGGAATTTTTTATGGACCCGGCCCGGCCCATGAACACCTCTAATATATAGCATACAATACGGGAAAAAAATACGAAAAAACAAGTCCTTAGTTTTTGGTTGTTGTGGTCTGAATTTTTAAGGTTTGTGTAGGGTGTTGTTTTTGATGAATGATCCATTGTTGTGTTCTTTCATAGTAATGGATAAACACAAGCTGGGTTCTTTCTCATTTAAACTAAGGTTTTATTTTATTTTATAAAAAACAGTTTTCTTTTTCTTTCTGATTTGAGTTGTTTTGTTTTTTAAATTTCATTATTGGGTTTTGCTTTAATTTGCATTTTCTAGTATAAAATTGAGATTTCGGTTGTAGGTTTAGGGTTTTTGGTAGTTCAAATATCAAGATAGAAGTGAATATATAGTTAAAAAGTTTAGGTTTTTTTTTTTTTTGGTTTGGTAGATGAGAAAATCAAGGAAAATCTGGGATGTTAAAGAATTCCTATGCAATGAACATTGGAGCTAAAATCCTTGCCATTGGACTTGGAATATGACAAAGTGGAGGAGACCTTTGTGTTGATGCTGTAAAAACAGCATTGTTGGATGAAATCAAAGTTAAGAAAGCATTGAGCGAAGCTTTCAAAGGTTCTAAAAATTATATAATTATGTAAATATGTGTTTTGTTTATTATATATATTTTAGAATTTGCATGAAAATTTTAATTTTTTATATAATTAAAATTTTAAAAAATATTTTTATAATTTCAATAAATAAATAATGAACTTTCAGAATTTTTTAAGATATTTTTTATATTTTTAGAATTAAAAATAAAACTTTTCTCACAATTATTGTTAAAAATGTTATACAAGTACCAAATTGAATGATCAAATTAGATATTAACCGTTAAATTAATATGACACCTCACTTACCCGATAAAACTTAAACGGCCACTAACGAACGAATGAGTAACCAAAAAGTTATAAGTCGATAATATCAAGGACTAAAATATAATTTTTCATAATTAAGTGGTTAAAAAAATGAGGTTGATATTTTTGTAGTTTACCTAACTTCTTATTATTAAGAAAAGAATATTGTCACTATTATTTTTGAAGTGTTTTTTTTTCCAAATAGAAAGTGAAGATAAAAAATTTTAAAGTGGAAATAGAGCTATGTTATAAAGTTAGTAGGTAGCCAAAGTATAAAAATATATAACACCCCATCCCTCCCGAGTGCTACGATGAAGGCAAGTGATCCGGGAACTTCGTGGCAGAGAGAGAGAGAGACAGTAAACAACAATAACACTGCATCTATGATGTATCCAAATTCCTTCTCCCAAACATGTTGCCTTTCTTCATCTTCATCTTCTCGTTCTCTTTCTCTTTCTCTTCTTCCTCCTTTCTCTATCACTTCTTGCCCCACACTTTTGCCCACCTGGCAATCGGGCCCAATTTTCTTCACAGCACATGCATTAGCATTAGCTGGTAGACAAACCCTTTCCAGGTAAAATGTTTTTACTCTTTCTTTATTCCTTGTACCTGTGTTTTAATTTGTCATGCATTGCATGTCAATGTTTTCCTCACAAGAGACAATATGCTATTCCCTTTTATGACTTTTCTTCCTTTCCTTTCTTTCTTTTGCATTACAAAACTTTTATCTTCACTTTGTTCTTTTGGGATTCCATTAAACTTTCTTACATGCAAAAAGTGACCATTGATTGCGCTCTTATTTCTTAATGTTTCTTTTTATCTCAACCCCAAAATGTACTCTTCTTTTTCATTTTCTGGGTATCTTTGTGTTTGTGTCATCATTATATTCCTTGACCCGCTCTCTCTTTCAGAGAGATGGAATGATGAGAAGGGTTGAAAGGGATGGAGGCGCATGAGTTTACTGCAATCATTTGTTACCCATTTTTCCAATCCTTTTTGGATTTTTTTCCCATTTGCGTTAGGTTAAAAGGAATGTAAGGATCTAATATTTTATTTTTGGTTCTCTCATGAGATTAAGGAAGCGTCGACAATGCTTTCCTTCTTGCTCTTCTCTTCACAGAGTAATCCTCCCCCAAGCCCTCCATACCCCTTTTTTTCTGTCTCTGATTTTGATCACTGGTGCTATTACAAGTCTATTAATTAAATATAACTATTAGCTTAAGCTGTTCTTGTTATCAAGCTTAATTTGGGCTTGCCTCTTGGCAAATCTCATGAATTTGCAGTAACCTTTTTTTCAAATATATATATATAAAGCTTGGTTGCTTGCAATCAACAAGGCTATAACTTTAGGAGTATCTATATTCATTGAGTTCCTGCTATTTATATTTAAAAAAATTTCTTCCATTTCTGCATTTAGTAGTTATGTCTCTTGTTCTGTTTTATGTCAGAATGAATGCATTCCATTATATGATGAATAGTTAAGAGCTTAATTATCTGCATGGGAATCTACAATTCAACGTTTAGATTCTTATTGAACCTTCAACCTTATGAAACGAGTTAATTAATTTGCAGCCTATCATTCTCAGTCAGGACAATGCCACTTTTATTTCTATGCAACTAATCGGTATTGACTAGTTCGTCGAAAATTGAAATGTAGGTTGATGAGGATGAAGTTTACTGGAGACGAAAGAAGGGCGGTGAAGAGTTGGAATGGCCACACAATTCCACTCACCTACTATCACAGTTAGCTCAATGTTTTAGTGAGTAGATTTTCCTAATAAATTCTTTTAGCATTCCAATGTTTCGGCACTCCAAATTAGGACAGTCTTAATTGCCTAGCATGTTTGGTATGCAAGTGTATATTTGTTCAATTCCTACTCTACATTGACATACAATGCTTTCTGAAACCAACATCATTATGTAGCTTAATATGTAGCCAAATGGAGGGAAACATTTGTACAGCTTAACTAGTTAGAATTATCTAATCTTCTGACACTTCATGAGTTGTCTTTAGCTCTTCGTATATCACATGAGGTTCCATGATAATGAGTAGAGTTAGCTTTAGACTGACATGTCATTGGCATTTCAAAATATTAGGAGAGCTAAGAACAAAAGTCTTACAAGGTAGAACACAACATAACCTATTGCTAATTCAAATTTGCTAACCTAGAAATTTGCCCTGTTTTTCTAGCTTTCTTTATTATTAGCATTGGTTCTTTATAGGTATATTATGCTTCTTTTCTCCTTTCCTCTATGCCAAGTCTCAACAGCTGCAGTGTAGAGAAACTAAGAGTAAAATTACTCAAAAGTGTGTAAGATGCCATGCTTAAGACCATGTCAACCTATTTCAACATTGAAATGCACGTTGCCTTGCAAAGTATTCTACAACTCATTCTTTAATATCACTGATCAGTCTTGTATGGTTGCAGCTAATGCTATGGTTGGACCTAAATCATGGCTAGGAGGGCTGTTCAATCGCTTTGGAAACAGGCGCAATGAGAAGTTTCTTGGCTACACTTTGACTCCTATTCAGGTAATTGAGAATGTTAAGTATTAGGACTGATTTTCTAATGTCTTCAAAATCTTATGTGTAATTATTTTTTTCATTATACAATTATTTGTTATCCGGTAAGGTTTACGTACACTGTTACAAGACAGTGAATGCAATGTCTTCATGTAACCAACTCCCTATGGTTGACCATAGAAAACCAGACTGTTCTTGAGTAGAACCAAACTGGTTTTTGCCATCATTTCTTGAGTATTCATTTTAATGATGTGCATAGAGAATTTGTGGCATTTGTCCTGCACTAATGAAAAATTGATGCAGAACTAGAGTATTGATTTTGTTAGGCTAATCTATTTTGATGTATATATAGTATACATATACATACACATATTAATTCCATTCTCAGCCTCAGTGATAATAAAATTGATATACTTTTTTTCAAATTCTGATCAGGAACAAAGACTTCACAGGCTTCAAGAACGACTACATATACCTTTTGATGAGACTCGTCCTGACCATCAGGCACTTCATTCTTTTAACATCCATATTGTTTTCTAGCATTTCTAACTTTGATCAGACATGGTTGTACATCGTAAATAACAACTATTTTATCTGTCATAATTTTCTACAATTTGTAAATAGCTATGGTTTGGGGTCTTCTGCCTTCAGCATGTTTCATTTTAATCAATTTAAATGCTGTATAAATTAGATGATTACTGATCTCATGATCCTTTGGTGTCACAGAAAGCTCTCATAAAATTATGGCACATTGCCTTTCCGAATGTTGTTCTAACAGGCTTGATCTCTGAACAATGGAAAGATATGGGGTGGCAAGGTCCTAATCCATCAACTGACTTTCGGTAAATTTCTTGATTCTTTTTCTTTTTTGACTTTTTAACTTGCTACCTGAGGAGGCTTGGAAAGGATATACAACTAATGGCATACAGTAATTGGCAAATGCACTTCAGTGTAACAGTCCTTTTCCCTAATTTCTACATTCAAAATCGAATTTTATTTGTCTAAAAGTGAACTTTTCATTGTAGGGGTTGTGGTTTTATCTCACTTGAAAATTTGTTGTTTTTTGGCCAAAATTTTCCGGTGAGCCTTCTCTTTTGTTTTGGCCTTTTATACGTCTAGATTTTGCAAGAAAATTGGCTTATTTACTAATTATACAAAAATGCAAAATGAAGGCATCTTTTCATAGGTTATTATTGAAGGAAGATGGAGACAGAGCAACTTGGGAATACCCATTCGCCGTTGCTGGCATCAATGTATCTTTTATGTTGATTCAGATGTTGGATTTATATTCAGGTTTTCTCAAAAATATTAAACTTTCTCATTCATGTACCACATGTTTTCTCAAAAATTAAGCTCAATATAACAATATGTTACACAATTATAGTTTCAAATAAAGTTTTTCTAAGTCCTTTTTATCAGCAATTTTCATTCTCCGGTAATTGTTGAGTGTCCTCTGATATACTTGTGAAAACAACCGTTGTAGATTCAATGGACTATTCATGTGGTAGGACAATCTTTCATAATGATATTTTCATTGATCTTATCCTATATATTTTTCAATTATTTGCATGGAGGTCAATAGTTCAAGTTTCTGAATGGTCTGCCAGGTGTAGAGGATCTTTTTGGTTAGAATGCAAACATATTTTATAGTTTAAGATCCATAGTAAAAATAGGTTAGCTGTTATGTGACCTATCCTCTCTCTCTTTTTTTTTGCAGAAAAACCAAAAAATCTACCAGGATTAAATTTCCTGAAACTATTAGGAGGTAACCGAACCGAGGATCTCAGTACTTTATGCTCAAGCACTGTTGGAATTATGAAACTGATTTTTGGTCTCAAGATCTGAATGTTTGAAATTTTGCAGAAGATGAAGAAGCCTTCGATGTACTATATTGTGTAGCTTTTGAATTGATGGATGCTCAGTGGCTTGCTATGCATGCTTCCTACATGGAGTTCAATGTACTTTCTCTCTCTCGCTCTCTTGTCGCATTCACATCTTGCCAAACTTCCTTCTTCCTATGGAACTCCAAACTAAATGGTTTTTATATTTTAATTTCATTTCAGTGCTGCTCTATGTGAAATCATGAACCATCCAATTTGTCCATTTATTTCTTCCTTTTCCTTTTTCTGTATGGTGACTGAACAAGAAAAGATGCTTTATTAGTTTATGTGGAAGTCATTTTTAAACAGAAAAGCTTATGAAAGGATTTATAAGCAATAGAAAAGCTTATGAAAGGATTTATAAGCAATCATTGCATCCAATTGGACCAATCTCCCCCCCCCCTCTCCCCAAACCCTGCACTTTCTTTTGTCCTGTCAAGCTGGCTCCTTGAAGATTCCTTTTTAGAATCTTAATGTATTGCTTGATATCAATCATTTGGATCACCTCTTCTTGTTGAATGAGTCATTTCAATTTTCAACCCCTAATTCTCTAGTATTTTCGTTCTTGCAGGAGGTTTTACAAGTAACACGCACACAACTGCAGAGAGAACTGTCTTTGGACGATGTACATAGAATACAGGATTTACCAGCTTACAATCTGTTATACAAGTAGCTCTGCTATCAACAGTTCTTTGAAGCCACCAAAAAAGATGGTCATTATTGGACAATTTTGCCAAATGGGGGGAATTTTCCTAATTTAATGGCTAATGTAATCTATGGAGGGTTTTAGTCATTTTAGCCGAGGTTTGTGAGCTAAAATAGACAGAACTGAAGCTTAAACCGTGGAGGATATGAAGGCAGGTGATCAAGTCTAGGTACATTATCAGACAGGGATAGATGGAAGTGGTAGTACTCTAAGCAATAGCGAATACATTATAGGTTTCACAAGTTTCTATACTTTCAAGCCACCCGCATGCATGAGAATACTAACAATCTCAAGTTATGGAAATAGTTTACCATACTGTTGTCTTTGCTGTTGGTTCTTTTCATGCATATGCAAAAAGCTTCAAGAATTTCGATTCCTTAGCTGTCTCAGGTTTCCTATTGGAATCACAGTAATTCTTTCTGTTTCCAAGTTCCTGCTCCAGTTGGTGGCTTTGTAATTTTCAGATTGCTCGTCTTAATCTGATCATTCTGAAACCTCTGAATCATCTGATCTGTCTGTCCAAAATATTGAACAGTGGGATTTGTTGAAAGCATAGATTATAATTTCGTCTCTTTAGTATGCAGCTTTTAAGTGCTGCGTGACTGTCCATACTAACCTGTAAAATACAGTTTTTTTTATTTTGGGGGGGGGGGGGATTGGAGGTTAAGGCTGTTGAAAATGGTATGAACGTGGAATTTATTGAAGTACATAATTGATGTGAGATTTATGGTTCCTTTGGGATCATATGATGTCTTTCTCCACGTCGTCAAAGGTTTATTTTTCTTGTTCGCTTTGACCATTTGAACATTGCAGTTTATCAGTAAAGGCATTTTATAAGTTGAAGACATGAGTTTGCACCTTTCCAAGTTGGTGACATAAACACATACAATTGATTGAACTTTCCAGCTTGGAAACATAATCATTAACCTTCAGATACTTTTCAATGCTAATGAACAAGACTACTTGAAAGCAGTATTGTCTGAATAGGTCTAGTTAAGGTACCGGTTCAAGGAAAGGTATCAAATCGGTTTATCTATGAATTGATATAAACAGATTGAATTGAATTCACTTTCAGAGTTTTTGAATTAATATTTTATTTTTATTTTTGAATTATTTATTTTTTTTATCCATTCAAATTGATCGAATCGAGAATTATTGATTTGGTCATCAATTCGGTTCTAAAAAACTCAAGTACATTAATGCCTATTTTTGTTGATAAAACAAATTTATGAGGTCATTCTGAAATCTAAATACCTTCTAATAGGTATATAAATTAATGTAGAATTTTTTTTATTGTTCTTTCTCTACTTCATTAGTAAACTTTCTTTTAAAATAATTTTATATTTCTATTAAATATTTAGACCGAATATATCTAAGATTTAAATACATAAAAGTTTTCATAAATTCAACATACCATTAGTAATTTTCTTTCAAAAAAATAAACATCATGCTTTTCGGTGTCATGAAAAAGCAATATATCAATTTTTTTCAAATATAAGATTCACAATAATCACACTAGCAACAATAATTTTTAAATAAAATGCTAAATTTCTAATCAATCTTAATTTCTTCAAGTATTTGTATTAATCAATCCTAATTTCTTCAATGATTGTATTAATCATCCTCTAAAAATTATTATCCACTCACGATGTTAGGAATCTAATACAAAATCAATAATCCCAAAATCATTCAATAAAGAAAAATTGTAACATCCTCAAAACCCCCTTGGTCGTAAATAATATGAGATAAAATTTTAGTGAAATAAGGTATAAGATAAAAGAAAATGAAAGTTACAATATATCAAAAGAGAGTTAAATCAAGAAGCATGACATGATGTATTAAGGAAGGGACTAAATTGCAAATATGCATAAAGTTCTATGGCACAAGCATAAATGTGACATCCCTACAATTGATATATAATAAAAGTAGTAATAAATTGAATAATATATAATTGATTTTTCGGTAAAATGAGAAAATGATATAAAGCGGATAAAAGAGAATATTGAGGAGTATAATAATAATAATAATAATAATAATAATGATGATGATGATGATGATGATTAAGAAGTAGGTTTTAGTATATTGATTTAAAGTAAAGGCTAAATTGTAAACATGTGGAAATTTTTTGGCTCAAGTGTAAATATTCAAATTTAAGGGATCAAAGTGTAAAAATGAGGAAGTTGAAGGACCAAAAGTGAAAATAATCCAATTTACTAAGATATGAAATTGGCGTGCAGGGACCAAATTGAATAGGTGAAGAATTGTGAGGGACTAAATTGTAATTTTACCAAATTAAATGATGATTCAAGGATGAAATTTTGAAAGATCATAAAGGGAAAAATAGTCAATTAGCAAGAGGGAGAGTCTAGAATGTAATGATATGTTGATGATATTTTGGTGATTTTTTAATTAATTAAATAGTTAAGTATTATTTTATTAATATTTTGCTTAGATATTTATCATTATTTTATTTAGAAAAATAATAGTATAAAAAGAGAGGAAGGATGAAGGAAATGGATCATCCTTCCAACGTGAGTGAAAGGTTAAGAAAAGAAGTTTTCTTTTCTTTATAATTTAGTCCTTTGCCATGAAAATTTATTTTTTTACCCAAAATTTTTGACAATTTCCTTAGATACTAAAAAGAGAAGATGAAGTAGAGATTCCAGAGAATATGTTCATCAATTTAGAAGAAAGAAAATAGTAGATGAAAGTGGAGAAAATGAGATGAAAAAGGAAGGAAAGCGGTGAAGATGAGAAATGCATAGAAATGAAGGAGAAATAAAGAAATTCTTGACAAAGGAGATAAGTTTCATACTAAACCTACTTGTATTTCAATATATTGAGTTAAATATTTTTTTAGTGGGATGTATGAAACATGTATTTAATCTAAATACTAGAAATAGAAAGTATTTGATGAAGAATAGAAACTTAAAACACTAAATTGGTAAGAGAGAATGTGATTTGTATGGTGAAAAGTACTAAGATTAAGAAATTAATATGTAATCTACGCATAAACATAAGTGTCTAAATTGTATAGTAATCAAAAGTATGTCAATTATGTGTGAATGAATGAAAGATAATGCAAAGAACCATGGAAAAGAAAATATTTTTTTCCATTAAAACAGTTTAGACAGAAGCAATGACTTAACTTTGAAAATTCACCAAAAATTATAAAAATTTAGTTAGTGATTGAATTAAATATTATTGAGTCTAGTTTCATATGGAAGAAACGGTGAAAGAAACGGAATTTTATAATTTGAGATATCTTAATTTTCGTGAAAGAAGGTCGGAGTGGATTCAGGTTCCCCTGTTCTGACTTTGGAAAATCATAAAAATTTTTAAAAAAATTATTATGGTTTTAAATTTTTATTTTTAAATTATTAATGAGTCTATTTTTATGAGAAACAAATAGAAACATCATCCAAACCCCGTACTAAGAGATAATTAATTTTTAGTAAAGAAAGGTTGAAGCTGCCAAACAGCAGAACATGGGCAAATTTGAAGAATTTACTGTACTTATTGGCTAAGTCATAAATTTTGAAATTTTTATGGTGAAAACATATTTGAGTCTAGTTTCAAAAACATCAAGGGGATCTTAATTTCAAATTCTATATCTCAAGATATAAATAATTTAGTGACTATGACTATGACTCAAGTGAACAACTTTGATATGAACACATAAGTAATTAGTGGAATTTTAGATAATATTACATATAAACATGTTATATACTAAAAGCTAACTAATATATACATAAAGGATGTGGAATGGAGAGGAGGAGGAAAAAAATATGAATATATATATAGTAGATGAATTTGAAATGTTTCGAAATGGTTGCAAGTGATGGAATGATTAATACAAGTGAGTATGTTTAAACGAATTGATAAAATAATAAGTGAATAATTGTTAATTGATGTGATATTGAATTATTTGTTAAAATTTTATGAAGAATTAAATTGATTGGCACAATTTAGAAATAAATATGAATTATACGTAAAGTGGGTAAACTACTTTTGAAAGTGCAAGTCCTCCAATGGTCTTATTTGTAAAACTTTAATATTTGTGTTAATTTTATATATTTTGTTATCTTTGATTGAATATCATGTTTTTATGAGGACTTGATATTAGAAATAGATGTAAGTGGATGATATGTAAAATGAAGTTGCGGTTATGACATCTGAATATATACTCAGGTAATGATATATGAAAATAAAAATAAAAATAAAGCGTGGAACTTGTAAGAAAATAGAGACGATGTCACGATGACAAGTTCGCCATGTCACGACGTGGAAACCCCAACGTCGTGACGACAGTTCAGAAACTTTTATGAATATTACAGTTTGACCTTTGATCAATTGTAGATGTTTTAATAAGCTCCTTTAACTCATTATTAGTTCTATCGTAAATTCAATTATTACTAAAATGAGTTAATGATCTACATTAAGTACATAATATGATAAATTGATCTGGAATTTTCAGTAGTTGCTTCGGCAACGAATGTGACATCCTGATGCATTGACTTCACTACCGAGTCGGGTATGGGGGTGTTAAAAAAACTAAAAATTGCATAAAAATCCTAATCTATCATAAGAAAAGCCACAATCCTAATTTTTTAGAGATTAATCAATAAAGCATGAAATGAAAAAGAAGAATTGTTACCAAATTGGGAGACCAACATGAAAGTATTAAAAGATTGAACACCTGGCATTTTAAGTGCAAGATTTTCCACACAACATCAAACTGTTACATGGCCTGGAGACAAGACCGTGTAACCTTATTTTGATCTGTATGCGGGCTGGCACACGGGTTGCGACACGGCTGTGTGACTCAAACTTTGAATTGTACACAGTTTGACCACACGACCGTTTGACCCCTGTTTCTAAAATTTTCAAGTTTTTCCATATTTTCTATTTTGTTTCAAATTAGTCCTTGATTGTTCCCAAACTATTTTTAAGGCCCCGTAAACTCGATTTAAGGTTCGTAAATGTAATTATGCTCTGAATGAAATTTGGATTTGAATTTTGTTAGTTAAATTATTAAATGAATGGTTTAATAATGTTAATTGTTTTGATATGTGTCGTAATACTTTGTAACCCTAATCTGGTGACGGAGACAGGTTAAGGATGTTACATTTGTGATTGTTTTTAGCCTTGACAAATATTTTAAAGGTCAACTAGAATTCTGATACACACTATTGAGAATACTAAAAACCAAGGTGAAAATGGAGAAGCGAAGGAAAGATGGAAAGGCAGAGACAGTCCTAGTAGTGATAGGGGGCATGGTTTTGGACATTCAAGCCACTTCTTCAATTCCTCCACATTTAAGAACCATTTGTCCTGGCCAGGTCTCTTTCTCATCTCTCTCTCTCCCTTCCTTTTTGTCCTTTGATTTATTGAAGTAAGGAATAATTTGTTTAGGTACATTATGCACAAGGCGGCGTGGCCAGGAACATAGTCGAATGCATGACAAACCTTGGAGCTCAACCCTTTATGATTAGTGCTTTGGGATTTGACATGCCATGTCATTTCCTTTAAACATATCTCTAATGCAGCCTTATGATAATATATACCTTTTTCATAATATGGTTTACTAGGAATCAGATTGTAATATCTCCTATAATAATGAATATCATGTAATTATCTTATATCCATGGAACCTTGGTGTAGGAAAAAATTCTGAATAATCTAGTTTGGTCACTGAGATACATATACGCTTACCTATGCCCAATTTTATTTACATCAAAATATGTGTCTTAACCACCAGATTTGGGCTCTTCCCTTCACCATTTCCTTAATACTAATATTTTCTCTTTATTTCTTATCAAGAAATTTGTTGTTGGAGTATTGGAAATCTGCAAGGCTACAGACAGAAGGTCAACCTTCCTATTGAAATTCATTTGTTCTTTATTTATGATGGCTATTGTTGATTTGCAGTAGCAACATGATCATCTTAGTCTTGTTAATGTGATATATACTACAGTCAGCTTGATCAAACTTCTTGTATTTCTAAAAAAATAGTGTTGATGTGATAAGCCACTTTAGTTGGGTTTCTATAACATCTTACAGCTTTAAGTTTTTTTTTGTCTAAGATGTACCAAACAACTAGCTACATATACTCCACTTGTTTTTGGTTTTCAAGCAGGCATTAGGAAGCACCAAGATGTTGAGACTCCTATAGTCTGTCATATACTTGATGTTACTAGAGAGGTGGCGGTTGGTGTTGCCAGTATGGAAGCAGTTGTAAGTAGTGTTTGAACAAGTTGTTCATTTATATATCACTAAAAGTAGTAACTTGTATAAGTTTTAAGAACTATAATTAAATTTTGAACTTCTTTGCACTCATGTGTGTGTGTGTTTTGACTTAATGTAGGAAATGTTTCTTTCACTCGAGTGGATTCAACAATTCAAGCACACAATACATTCTGCTATTCTATTGATGGTTGATGCAAATTTGAGTCGTCCTACTTTAGAAGTTGCTTGCCGACGTACTTTTAAAACATCACTTTAGATTTGTCTCTCCCCTGGGTTGGTCTTCTGCTTTCTGCTAACTATTACGACTTCTATTCATCACTTGTTTGTTTTTTTTTTCTATGGTAGCAGCAAAGTCAAACATCCTAGTGTGGTTTGAGCCCGTATTGATTGCAAAATCTAAAAGAATTGCTCCGGTTGTAAAGTATTGTAACACCCCTAACCCATATCCGTCATTGAAATAGGGTTACAAAGCATTACCATAATTTATAGATTAAATACAGATATTTCATACCATTTAACATTTATATAAGAAATTAATCATATTTAATCATATTGTCCCTTATATGAGCCATTGAGGCCCAAAATATACATTACAAACAAGTTAGGAATAAACCGGGTACTCAGAGAACTTTTCGTAAAATTTCAAAATTTTTTCCAATGTGCAGGGGACACATACCCGTGTGGCCAGGCTGTGTGTCTCACAGGATTAAGAGACACACCCGTGTCTCAGGCCGTGTAGGCGTTCGAAATAGAGACACACGGTCGTGTCCTAACCCTTGTCCAAATTAGGGTGCTCATTGACTTGGGTCACACGGCCAAGCCACACGCCTGTGTGCTAGGCCGTGTAAGCATACTGACTTGCATTAAATAGGTGCACGGGTCACACGGCCAAGTCACATGCCCGTGTGCTAGGCCGTGTAAAAATACCTGAGCATTTTGTTTTGAAATTTTGAAGATGCAGGGGATACACGACCAAACAACACGCCCATATGCTAGGCCGTGTGTCACACACGGATGAGACACACGCCCGTGTCTCTGCCCATGTGGATGAAAATAGGCTACTTTCCAAGCTACATTTCTCACCCAATTTGTCTTCCACCTACATTAACAGTTTAACACATTTACAAGCCAATACAAGATCTTCAATTCAAGCCAAAATCTAGTTTTATACTTAACATTTCAGAACTTATATTCAAATATCCAAACTTACCAAATTAACCATATGCACATATATTTACATTTTACCAATTTCACTAACTCAAACCATGCCTCAATATACCTATTGTTTAACCATTATTTAACCATTTCAAACACATATTAAGCATGATAATGACACATATATACATATCAAAATGCACCATACACAACCCATTTCAATGGATATTTACAACAAAATACTTATAAGCCAACATTGGCCAAATTACCCTATACATGCCATTATATCCAAAAATTAACTTTCTATATGTACCGAAATGGACTGATGGATAGTGTGAGATATCGCCGCCAAGCTTCCAACCTAACGAGCTTCCAAATTACTATAAAACAGAGGAAATAAAATAGAGTAAGCATTTAATGCTTAGTAAGTTCGTATAACATGGAATTTAACTTGCCATTATTTTACATATAAGGTAAGCATACAAAACATATTCCAAACAACTTGTCCAAAATCCTAAACACATATCCTCAACCATCATGTTAGTCGTATAAGCACATGTAATAACCATTGATCATGGATGAATAGGGTCATCAAGCAAGTTCCACAACATTCAAGTAATAACCAAGTCATGCTTCAGGTATATCAAGTAATATCATTTCCATGTATTTCATGTATATATAGGTATTAGTTCGTTTCGAACTCAATTTATCTTATGTCAGAACTTTGCCCATTGAATCATTCAAAATATCGATGGATACACAGGTAGTACACACAAAGGGTACAACACTTAAATATGTCAATTCATATTCAGGAGTGCTCATAAGAGCACATAAACGGGAAACTCTCTCTCGAGCCATATAACGGGAAGCTCATTCAAGCTGTATAACGAGAAGCTCATAAGAGACGTAATCAAGAAGTTCAAGCTAGCCATTATCGAGAAGCTTCGAAGAGCCATTAATCAGGAAGCTCATAAAAGAGCCTTTAATCGGAAAGCTTCGAAGAGCCATTATATCGAGATGCTCATAAGAGTTACGGTGTGTCCACAGCATATGCAAGATCATAACCAATCAGGATGCTCCAAAGAGCTATTAACAGGAAGCTCGCAAGAAGCATATAACGGGAAGCTCGTGAGAGCCAAATATCGGGATGCACATGAGAGCTAATAACGGGACACTCTTTCGAGCTGTGGTGTGTCCGCAACACATGCAAGACCACAACCAATTTGGGAACCCTGTATCTATCGAATTTTATTCATTCAAACGGGACTTAATATTTGTCTGTGATTAACTTCATATACATGGAAATTGTACAAATCACAGACAATAATATTCAATTTAAAACATATAAATGTACAATTTAGTTACATGAACTTATCTCAACAAGTGTTCGTGTATTTGTAATCTACTAATCCGATACCTTCTCTTTTCCTTGTTCTAACTCCATATTTGGTCTATTCGAATCTATATGAATGAATTTAACATCAATTCATATTCAATTCAATTCAATTCACATCTTTGGAAAAATTATCATTTTGCCCCTATACTTTCATTTAATTATGATTTCGTCCCTAGGCTCGGAAAATAAAATTCATAAAATTTAATCCTTATTCCAAGCCTAGCTGATTTTTACATGTAACAATAAAAACCCAAGTATTTCATAAAATTTAGAATTTTCCATCTTTACAATTTAGTCCCTAAATCACAATTTCATCAAAATTCACTTTACAAAAATTATTTATCTATCAACAACCTTTCATTTTCTACCATAAAAATTCATAATTAAACTATATTCATCCATGGAAAAACCCTAGTACTTTGATAACTTTGCAAATTAATCCCCGAGATATCTAAATTAAGTTATTACGATATCGGAAACATGATAATTACTAAAAACGGGACAAAAATACTTACCCAATTAAGCTAAATAAGCTTGCTACCTTCAAACTCTCCTAACTTTGGGAAAGATGATAATATGATGATATTTTCATTATTTAATCATTTATCATCTTTTATTATTTTTACTTTCCAATTTAGTCATTTTCTTTAATAAATTTTCCAAGGATGAATTATCATTCTTATCTACTAACTCCTCTTAATGGTCTATTTTCCATATAAGGACCTCCAATTTTGAATTTTATAGCTATTTGATCCCTTTAACTACTAGAACTCAACTGTTGCATTTTATGCAATTTGGTCCTTTCCATCTAATTAGACACGTAACTGATAAAATTTCTTTATGAAATTTTTCATACGATATTTCAATCATAATACAGACCATGAAATAATTTAAAAATAATTTTTCTTCCGAACTCGAATTTTGGTCCTGAAACTACTATTCCGATTTCGTTGAAAATGGGTTGTTACAAGTATATGAGTGTGCTTGTTTTGTGCAATTTTATACTAATCTGTGATACTATTTGTAAGTTACAGTTGAGTGCTTTCCTTGCAGTTATCTCTCTCTTGCTATCTTTTGATTACTAATGAAGAGGTTTTCTGTACATTACTTTTGCTTCACCTAATAAAGATGAACTAATTGCTATGGCAATTGAAAGGAATAATTGTTCTACGGATACTTTGTTCCTGATGCTAAAACCAGCAATCTGGCTTTTGTTGGAGAAAGGTGTCAAAATTCTTGTTTTGACTATTGGTTTAGATGGTGTACTTTTATGCACTAAAGGGGAATCAATCTTTGAAGAATTTGTTTGGAAAAGATGAAGTAACATGGATTTAGTTGACAGTTATTTGAAAATACAACATCAACCTGCCCTTCAAATTTGTATTCTGATTCTAAGGTTCTTAAGAGAAGCCCAAATTTCTTAGCTATGCATTTTCCTGTACCCCCTGCATCTGCTGTAAGGGTTACAGAAGCTGGTGATTGTCTAGTCGGTGGAATGTTTGATTCCCTTTCTACAAGTTTAGATGTGATGTAGAGTGTAGCAATTGGTATAGCTGCAGCCAAAGCTTCGGTTGAGGTGGACAATAATGTACCTTCTTAATTTAGTTTGCCAACAATTACAAGTACCTTTGATTTTAGATCATCATTACTTTGGGTATTGTTTAAGCAGTAATCTACAACTTAAATATTTATATGAATAATGTGGAAGTAAATTCCATTCCATTATGTAGGTGATGCTAGATTGTGTATTCAGTTACCAAACTTTTGCAACATCAATCTAACTTGTAATGTCCAAACAAGGGGCATGGAGTTTTGGTAAACACCCGAAGTTAAAGCTATATGTGTTTGCCTTTTTACTGTTACACCAAAAAAAACCCTAAAAATTACGAATTGAGCTTTTATACACCATATTTGTAGAATAAATAGCAGTGTAGCCTTATATTTTGTTGGCATGACTATATCCTATTTTCTTAGTCTATTACTAAACTAACATTTTTTTAGATTTACCTCACTACAGCAAAATAGACTTTTAGCGGCCTTTTTTAGGCCTTTAGCGACG